>NC_050174.1:9285569-9403069 GCF_008315115.2 Sander lucioperca
GAGCCAGACAAAACAGAGCTTTAAGGTCTTTTTCAGATGGGGAGCAATTGTCAAATTCAAATTTCAAATGATAGCCTTCCCAAGTGACCATAACATTATTTAAGTGTAAAGGAAACCATAAAAAGATGTATCCAAGAATTAAGTAACTGGAAAAGAAATATTGTTTATTTTTGTCTTTCTTCCATTAACAGTCTCTCTGTTTCTGTGTCTTCTATTCCACACTTTGGAATGTGTGATTTTGGGATACCTGGAATCATGGGCCATCTTTCCAGGAAATGACTGAGAGATGGCTGGTTGAGATTGGCTGTTCAGGCTCATGTCACGGACTGTTATGGCTGGGCTGTGGGCCAATCACAGGAGAGTAAATGCAGCAGGGGGAGATCGCTCACTTGGCTTGCATTGGACAGGCACTGACAGGAGATACAGGATGAGAATTCTTTCCTAACAGAGCTGGAGTTGATGGAATAGTTGTTTTCTTTTTACAATTATTGTTTTAATGTCTCTTATTTTACTTAAATAAGTGTACTAAAAGAGTGAACTTTATGTGGAGAGTTTTGATAACTTTTACATCATTTACAGTGGCAATAGCATGTCCTCTTGGTCGAATACACCAATTAATACATAATTTGTCCGATGTGTTGGGCATTTCTACTTGAACCACAACCACTACACTACCACTACACAGAATTTCTGTCAGTGTTTTCTTCTGCTACTACTCTTTCCACTGCTCTGTGAATCCATTGGCACTGAAAAGTTTTTTTTTTTTTTTTTTCGGGGTGGGGGGTTGGGAGGGGAGAGTGGAACCTGAATGAAGGCAGCAACGTGGAAGAATCTGCCCATTGAGGAGTGTGTGAATGTACACCTCGGGCCCAGGGGCCGCTAAATACACCCATTTAAGGGGCTGCAGGGGCTGGACAGGTGATTAGCATAATCAGGGGCGAGGGGAGCCATACATATGGTAATGCTGGAGTTGGGGGGTGAGGGTTGGTGGTATGGGTGGGGGTCCGGACAGAGAGCAGGGGTTGGCAGCTGGGGTGTCACATTTATGTCAGGGGTCGGGGTGCTCAGGGGTGTGTAGCTACATGAGGGGAGACTCGGCTACAGCTGCATGTCAGAGCACTTCCACTCTCTGTTTCTCATCATCTCTTCCTCTCTGTTCTCTGTCATCCTCTCACTTTTTTCGTCTTCTTTTGTGGTCACCCTCCCTCTACCTTGCTTGTTTTACCCTTCTTCTGTGTGCCCCCTCCTATTTGAAAGCTGAAAGGAGAGAGGGAAAGAGAGAGTGAGGGGGAGCAAGAGAGAGGGGGGCTCAACATGGGTCAGATAGGGTCTCTGCTCTAAGTGAGGCCTTTCATCACATGTTTGTGGGTGTGTGCACACCAGCATTAGCCTGGTCCTACCAGACTCTCGTACATTTCATTTGTACAGAGAGTCTGGCCACTCTCCATTGACAAGTGTTAACTTCCTTGAAGGCGGGTACTCTGTTGAAGTTTTAAACTATTGGATCTGCCCAGAGCCACTCTGGATCTGCCATAACCAATCACTAACGTTTGGTCATGACGTCGGCTTAGCATCGCTAGCGTTCGCCTTAGCTAACTCCTTCACCACTAACGGAGCGAGCTGGAAAATCAAACTTTTCCCAAACCCCGTGGGGAGGAGGGCCACAACATCATGGCCACCAACAAAACTCAGCAAAGATTGTTCTTGCTCGGGCTTTAACTTCTGGATATTCAGCAGCGTTGCCACAACGGATCGAATGGCTTCACTCGCATCTTTCTCCACCGCCATTACGGAACTACAACTCAAACTAGCGCACAACCTCAACGTCATCATTCTCAGCTACTCCCTCTGTTCGCTGATTGGACCGGTAAAGATTTGGCCGGAGAAAACCCAAGAATATACCGCAAACCCAGACGGTGTACTGAAGGGAAATGTAAATTGAGCGGAAGTACGTAGGAGGGCGGAGCCGGGCTACACCAGCATTGCAGAACCCTCAAAATCTCAAAGAATAGTGGATGTGGTTGGTGAAGTCACACTTTTGCTCTTCTACCGATGCAATCCAGCATACGATAAAAGGCTCAAGATATTATCCTGATTCCTGAGAAAAGGCGAACATTGCTTTATACCTGAGTAAAACCAAGTTGGAAGACACATTTTTTAAACAAGCTGATTGTTTCTTTCAAAAGTTGTGCTGCTGAGGGGGGTCTGGCTAGTCCACACAGCATTCCCGGATGGGAGAAAAACGTGCTCTGGTTTACTGGCATTTCTTTAAACCAATCACAATCGTCTTGGGCGGTGCTAAGCGCCGGACGGTGCCACAGTGCACCGTGCCACAGTGCCGCTGCAAAATAGCCATGGGAAGGAACATTTTGGTGATTGTACAGAAGTTGTTTTCGTCGTGCAACAGAAAACTCAGATTGGACAGATAGTGTAAAGGCCCTGACACACCAACCCGATTATTGGCCGTTGGACAGTCTGGCGAGGTCAGTGACTCGAGTCTGTTCAGTTTGTTCCTTGCCCTCGTCAGTCGGAGGAGCAGTCGGCCTTCATTTGGGACGACTTGACACGTTGAATCGGAAGGTGGGCAGTCGGACTCAATGGCCAATCTGATTGTTGGAATGCTAACACGGAAATGAAGAGCGGGATGAGCCTGACTAACGCCTCTCAGAATCTGACGAAAATCTTTTAAGCTGACCTTTGTCGATCTGAAATGAAGACAGATTCAGCAACTGCATGGCCTATTTCTCGCTTAAAATGTTTTCAGAAACACGTTTCGGTGAACTATCTTCGTAAAGTATGAGATCGTATTCCGAATGAGCCGCCATCAGGCCGCAATTATGCTCGGTTGTAAAATCAGGGAGCAGCCAGACCCACATAACGCATTCGTCCAATCAGCTGCCGGTTTTCATTTTTTGGGCTACAATACAGATTAGCGCTGCCTGCTGTTATGGAGACGTATTATGTCTTGCACACGCGCAGAACGTACGCTCAAGTCGGCGTCGCTTCGGTGTGTTCTGAGGCACTTTTTTGACCAACTTGGGGAGGCAGTCAGTTCAACTGCCGCCGTCGGGTTGGTGTGTCAGAACCTTAATTAGCTGTCTGGATTTAGAGATCTGAGGACCAGTTAACCATAGTCCTCATAAATCCTCCGGAGTTTAAAATTACAACACAAAGAAAGTGGAAAATAACGGACATCTGATGGAATTTCCGGCAGCACCGAAGCAATCCCAGAAGTGGAACGTTGTGGATATAGACTAGGCTGCAACTAATGATTATTTTCATTGTTGATTAATCTGTCGATTATTTTCTCGATTTTTGGATGAGTTGTTTCGTCTATAAAATGTCAAAATGGTGAAATTGTATATAATCAATCAATGTCTTTTGTATACTAAAAAATCTTCCATTTACTGCCAAAGAGGAGTAAAGAAACTAGAAAATATTCACATTTAAAGAGCTGGAATTAGAGAATTTTTACTTTTTTCTTAAAAAATTACTCAAACCGAATAATCGATTATCAAAATAGTTGGCAATTAATTGAATAGTTGATAACTAATTGATTAATTGATTAATCTTTGCAGCTCCATAGACAGGAAACGGTGGCACATTGAATTTTGTTAACTAGCTATTGTTACATATATTCATTGTTAGAAGTAATTCGCACATCTCATCTTCATAATATAATAAGGATATCTTCAGCCATGCCTCATGGGCGCAGAGAATAGTTTTGAGTCTGTCGAGATGTACAGTAGCAGTAATAATATGAAGCAGCAGTTATTTACTCAGCAGGAAAATCCAAGAAACAAAGATTGAGTGAGAGACAGACGGAGTGACAGCAGATGGTAGAAGATAGAAGCAGACGAATGGTGGAGGAAGACAACAGGTGGGTTCCTCTCAGTGATCAAAGCGCTGTCAGGGGATTGGCATTAGCAGCTGAGAAGGAGACAAACAGGAAGGAGGAGAAAAGAGGAGGTGGTGATGTGAGTTGGGGTGAGAAACTCTACCTGAACAGACTGACCTGTAGCAGGGACTAAGCAAGGTCAAATGAGAGAAGTTTGAGAAAATGTTGGAACTGTTTGTAACAAATGCATCTATAGCCGTGTCTTTATTCACGTATTTTTATGCACATTTTGAAGTATCGCATAAGAAAGCTGGATGGAAACGGCAAAATTTGATAAAACATTCTAAATTGCTAATTAATATAGTTTTTTTCACTCGCTTGAGTTGGTTTTTGCTTTTATTGAAAAAAGGTTGATGCACTAAATGGTATATGGAAACGCCTTTGCCGAATAAGTTCTGACGTAGCAAACATTTAACTCACATGAATGATCAGCTGTTTCCGCTGTCTGCGTCTTTCTCAGACATTATTCTCATAACGTCATCTTCATCTCCGGGCAGCATTAAACATGGCCAATACTAGCTGACATGAAAGAACAATTAAAACTTGCCCAATTGACCAAATTCCTGAAGACCTCTCTCCGTTTTTCTCTCATATATGGATTAGATGGCCAAGGCGACTTGTTTTGTTTCTGGTTAGCAACCTCTACTTCTTCTGCTCTGTTTACTGGCAAATTACAGTCACGCGTAGCCTATAGTGCCAATTTCTGATGGAACTATGCTGTAGCGTAGTTTATTCGCTCCAAACCAGTTGATGGAAACACACCTAATGATATCCCTTCTGTACATTTTCCAAATGAAAGCCCTGTGTTTGAGCTTATCCTGTATATGATGACTTTTCTATCTAAACAATTACCTTATCTGAAAATGGTCACATGAAAACATTTTTTTTTTTATCCATTCCTGTTGTACAAATTTCTTGTCTATGACATATAATACATGTATAAAAACATCTGCCTCAAAGGAACATGTATTTTCATATTAGCATTGTTAAACTATCTTTTCAAGTAGCTTTTGGCTATTTTGCAGCGTTTGGGAATGGGTTTTCAGATCACACCCTCATGTAGGTGTTCTGCAGAGAGCTGTGTAGTCAGGGTATGGGAGGTCGCTATAGACTTGGTGTCAGAAAGATGACCTGGTTTTGGTGGGCTTCCTCCTCACCACAGGGGGTCCCTGCTGAGAGGGGGCCTAATCCAGCTAATCCTTTCTATGCACACACACGCACACACACAAAGATGTGTTTAGCCACAAGCATATACATACAGTATATTCATATATGCATGTATGCGGTCCTGCACACACATAAATGATCCATGTAGCATCTTATAACAAGGTCAGATATTATAGCAGACCTCTTTAAGTGCTGGTGAAAGTCACAGGGGCTTCAAACAAAAGGTTCTAGATCTGCTGAAAGGTCATTCCTGTTTCTGTTGGTGGGAGGTAAAATGTTTGTATGTACAGTATGAGCAAGGTGTGTATGTGTGTTTTCTTACAAGCATCACAGTTGTAGGAGTTGTTTGCCGCTGGTGCATGTTTTCCCTGAGAGTGAGGGATGCTTCCGTTGTCAGGAGTAAGAGTGTGTGCAAGGGGTGAGGCTATGCTGTTGTGTGTTGCATGGAAAAGAGAGAAAGTTGGCAAGAGGGAAGGGGGGTGGGCTGGCTTTGACAGAGGGGCCGGGCTGATTGCCACCATGATCTGGCCAATCACAGAGTAGAGCTGAATAGAGCAAAGGGAGAGAGAAATGAGAGTATACACATGAGGGGGAGTTCAGAACTGAAAGGAGGGAGGGGGTGATGTCAGTTCTTTAGAAACCTACTTTCTCTCCCTTCGTCTCCACCGCCCCCCGTTCCCCTACTTTGAGAATAGGGGGGACCAGGGGTTAATGTTATGCAACACACTGAATACCCGCACTGAGCACTCCAATACAGTGACCCACATAGGCCTGCTTCTCTTCTTCTTCTCTCCTTTCTTCTTCTTCTTCTTCTTCTTCTTCTTTATTTCTACCCTCCTCTCCTGTTCTCTTCTGTTCTCTTCTCACTTCGATTCTGCGTTGAGAAGTGCTTAGTTTAGGAGTGTTTTTGATCATTCACCAGGCAACACACATATGCAGATATAACAGATGGCAGTACACACTAACACAGGTGTGTGAATTAGGTGGAGAGCAGTGCTGACATGATTGGTCAAATAATTTATTTAGGGCTGCAACTACTACAACATTTTTTTTTTTAACGTTTTATCATTGATTAACCTGCAGATTCATTGGTCTATAAAATGTCCAACTTGACATATTCAAATTGCTTGTTGTCCAAAGTCCAAGGTACCTAGTTAATTATCACAGAAGATTAAGAAAACCCGCAAAAGTTCACATTTGAGAAACCAGTGACATTTTCTAATTTACGGTTAAAGAACAACTTGTAACGACAATTCCTGATTATCTTCAATTGATGCTGAGTGCTTTGCATTTGATCGACTAATCGGTTATTAGACCAGATGTTCTAGCTGTAAATCAGTTTGTCAATCGATGACGTTTGAAGTTTGAAAATGTAATTAATGAATAATCGATTGATATCATTCAAATTATTTATTATGTTGAGCATGATTAAGGCCTGACTTTGGGCTGTGGTAACATCAGATGGGTATTATCTTAATGAATAACCAAAAGAATAATCAACAATTAAAGCAAATTTGGTTGAAAGAAAAGAGAGTGATGCCGGAAGGATAGAATAAGGAAGAGAAAGGAAGTGAGTGAGAAACGGTGCTGGTTTGGGAAGCATTTGAAAGTCAGTGACACTTTGGTTTAGGTCACAGCAGCTGAGCCTGGAGCAGGACACCTTCAAGATATTAACACATGTCGGGGTCAACCAGTTTTCTTAGGAGAATGAATATGGGAATATGTGTCATTGAAGAAACACAGCTGTGTGTACACGCACTCACACACGCACATGCTCGCCAGAACGTCAGTGCACACTCACACACTCATACATTTTCTTGGTCCAGCTGGGGTGTTAATTTCACCCCAAGGCTGTGTGAGTGTTGACCCCAAAACGCTGTAACCTCATGAAGTGTGGAATTCTCTAAGCCCGAGGCCATGATGTGCTGTTTCCTGTAGAGAGAGAGTACATTCCTTTGACTTGTCCCGTCCCTCGCTGCTTGCTGTAAACTCAAGGTCTTTGGGTGGCAGTCCACAACATGAAATGTCTTCAAAACAGACATTTTTTTCTAAGTTCGTCCCTCAAATCTTTTTAAATCAGACATTTCCTCATCTCCTTGCATATGTAGAAACTGAATGCAGATGGACCTCTTTTCTCCATACCTGTGTTCCAATATTCCAACTTGGCAGTGCACCTTAACCAAGCCTCGGGCTAGCTTTGCCTTTGAGCGTTGAGTGTACCAGACAACTCGACTTGTTAGTGCACTGTCAGTGTGCGTAGGGTCTAAATGAGTTCCATGCGTGCTCTTCTGAAGGCTGGTGTAACATAGCCGTGTAGCTGGGCTAGCAGTGGAAAGCATGTCGCTCTGGTTAGCCTAGGCCTGCTATTAATGATGAGTATTATAAACATGCCTTCAGACAGGATCAGATGGGAATGCTGTTTGGGTCCAGAAAAAAAGAAATCAAATGTGTTTTCCTAATGCCCCAAGACATGGCCCCCTCCCTGCCTGTTCCATTGGTCTGACTGGGTGGTCCAGCTCAGCACAGGCATGCTTATGTTCAACTTTAATGCCATTACAATGGGCTGAAAATATTCAATCTATGCCTGCTGTTGCATGAATCTAGCGGAATTGTTAAATTGGATTAAGGCATAATAAAATGTTACAAAGTTTTTACACAGTCAGCTCCCTCACTAAGCATTTTTTTTGTGTGTGTGTGTGTGTGTGTGTGTGTGTGAGCAAGTGAAAAAAGATGACTACAAATTGCCTGAGCTTTTACTAAACATTTGGTCACTGAAATCCTCTGCTCGTAAATTAGACACAGAGACATGAACTTAAGGATGCACATGCAGGCACACACAAATCTCAGGCTGAATAGAGTATGAAAAAAAGCACAAAAACATTTTTTATATAGCTTTAGAATTTGTGAAATACATTTGTTTAATCTTGCATTTGACTGAAAATCTGGGACTCTGCCCATTCTTTCATGACTGCAATTGCCTGCATTTGTTCGTGTGTGTGTTTGTGGGAGAGACTTTGCCAGATTTGCCTTGGCTGTACTGGGGTGTAGCAGGGCAGCTAAAGGGCTTGAAAGGCTGCTTTTGTAGCTCAATCTAGCTAAGAGCTCAGAGCGCACGCACAGGGCTTAGTCCCACCACGATACTGGGAGCAAAGCCTGGAAGAGAGCCTCACTCTCTCTCTCTCTCTCTCTCTCTCTCTCTCTCTCTCTCTCTCTCTCTTTATCAAACACATACACACACGTACTGTCACACGCTGTAGTCAACGTGGTCTGGCACTGCTGACTTGTTAGCAAATTTGAGTAGAAACTGAACTTTTTTTGTAAAATGTGGATTTGTTGGAGTGATGTTACTCCTCTGGATTCAAAGGAGTTAGGATGTTTGGCTTTGTAGTGATACAAGCTCACTTTAAGCAAAGTGCTTTTGTTAAAGATACAAGTGTGATAAAGACCTGGCCAGCCTGAGAGTCTTTGCATTTGATTTGCACAAATATATGTGCAAATCAGATCATATATATTAGGGCTGTCAGCATTAACGCGTTAATCGCGATGCGATTAAGGGCCGAGCATAATGCGTACATTTTTTTTTAATGCCATTTATTAATTTATTTTCACTTCACTCAGTTTTGCGTTTTTTTGAAACTCTTGCAGTTTTGACCCTTTGCCGCACTTTGCCATACTTCTGCAGGCTGCAGGCATGATGGAGAAAGACAACAGCAACACAATTCTGAATGGCGCTTTTTATTTTCCAACACTCCCGAACGGGTCGAAAGCCATATGCACATTGTGTAAAGCCGAATTAAAATATCACCGAAGCATGTCAAGCTTGAGCTACCATCTGATGCTAGCGGGCTCAGGCAAAGCACTATTTTGGAGAGTGCTACTTGCCGACCTGCGGATGAAACCAAATCCCAAAAAATGACTACCGCTCTTGCAAAATGGGTGGCAACTAACTGCAGACCTGTCAGCATTGTAGAAGACTTAAAGACTACGGTTGGCATGTTCTGACCCGTCTTATACATTGCCGTCGAGGGGGACAGTTTAGTTTCACGCATACACAGCCTGTACGACACGGAGAAAGCAGCCAAACTGGAACTGCTGCAAAGTGATGCAAGGTGATCACTGGACGTCAGTAAGTAATCAAAATTATTTAGGAGTTACTGCACACTATATTGACCCTAGATTAAAATGTGTGACTAGATTCACTAATTTTTCTTTTGTTTACAGTAAATAAATAAATAAATAAATAATAAACAAATACAAATCTTAAAATCAAGTTCATAAAGTAACTTTCTTTGCATTCATTTGATTCCCAATCAAGATACACTGGTAAAAATTGCTTTCCATTTAGCCTGAGATTTGCTCTGCAAGTCAGTCTGGCGAAGAGCCCATTCAAACCCATTTCCAATGTCCCCAAAATCGAGGCACCAATCACAACCGCTGAGGCGGGCTTTACACCAATCACAACCGTTGAGGTGGGCTTTATGCGACGATGATAGCGCAGCGATGGCGAGCAGCTTTTTGTTTACATTCAACATGACGGCTACCGAAGCGCAGCGTCACCCAGATCGTTGGTCTGATTGGTTGGACTATCCAATGCGCCCTGAGGCATTTGAGCGGCATCCGTTGGTGACGCCCGTTTGGAAATGAGCTGTCAATGAACCTTTCCCAGACCCACTCTCAGTTACAACTGAGAAGGGTCTGGTGTCAACCAGGCTACGTTCCATTATGTACTTAAAAACAGTTCTGAAATGCAAAATAAAAGAATTTTAATCATGTGATAAAACATGCGATTAATCGCGATTAACTATAGAAATTCAGCGATTAATTGCGATTAAAAAAAAATAATCGTTTGACAGCCCTAATATATATATATATATTGCAGATGTGTGTGATCTTGGGTCTTGTTTTTCATCTCTCATCAGATAAACTAAACTAAAACAGAAATTAGCAAAGTAACAATCTAATTGATCAAATACAAATACATCTACATACAGTAAGAGTGTGTTAAATATGCATGTTTTAACACATTATCTCTCCTTTGTTCAGTTGGTGGGCGTGTGAACCAGGAACTGAAGTACACGCGGCAGAATATAGGTGAGGAGGCCATGTTTAACCCTCAGCTTATGATCCAGACGCCGCGGGAGGACGGAGCCAATGTTTTAACGGTGGATGCGCTCCTGCAGCACCTGGAGTCAGCTATCCGTGCTAGCAGAGTTCATGTTTACCTTTATAACAGGTAACTAATTATTCCATGTCTACCTGTGTTCCAGTTTTGCCTCTTACATCTTTAAGCATCATATTTTCAAGTTCTGGACAATTAAAGTATATTTGCCCAAAATAATAAATCAAAATGTCTCAAAATAAAATAAAAATAGCCCTGAAACAAATATGTGCAGCTTTAAGTTACATTCGTAGTTTCTGGTGCATTAGATTGCTCTATATATTATACTTTCTGATATTTTGTCCATGTATGCAGCATACCTGCATATCTGTATTCAGCTATGTTTTGGCTAGCAGTACTTCATAATGATGAAAGATTTATTATCATCTATTATCATTCTTTGATCAGTCTAGCCTAAGGGGCTCATGGTGCTATATGGCCATAACAAAAACTGAACAGAAACTCTTTTATTCTCCTTTTCAGACAATGGAAATTAGAAAACCTATGCTACAAATCAGGAGAACTAGTCACAGAAACCCATTTTATGGATCAGGTAAGATGCAAATGCTTTAGTATGGTTCACTTAGTTTTATTCTCTGGATCATATTGAAACATGCCCAGTACAATCTATATATTGTCTCTGATGCTTTTTCCTATAAACACTTCCTGTTGTCAATGTGTGTCAAACCTACTGTGTGTGGGCATGCCTTTGTTCAATTAGATCATAGAAAAGCTACATCCCTGCCTCATTATCACCCCTTTGGACTGTTTCTGGGAGGGAGCCAAGCTTCAGTCCGGAATGGTCTATCTCCCGTAAGTACACAAAACTCCTTTTTACTAGACAGAATCTGTATTTTATGATGTGTCAGCACAATCAAAACATGCCAACACAGCATATCATTAGATTGACTGATCCCTTTCAAGCATACGGTCAAATGATCAAAAGCTATTTTTAAAGAATTCTAATTGGGCACACATAGGGCTTTCCTCGCTGTGAGGCCAGTTGGTAAACTGATTAAAATGATGGTAGAGAGAGAGAGAGAGAGATCTGGATCTCTAGATCTTATTTTTACCCCTTTAGTAGAAGCTGCCCTCCACAGCCCATCCAAACAGACACCACAGAGGAACATGTGTGTGTGTGTGTGTGTTGTGTGTGTTTGTCGTCCCCTCTGAAGGCTCTATTGTAGTGGTTGCTGGCATGCGTATCGCTGGCGATAGTTTCTCTCAAGCCCTGGGCCTCACACCATTGTCTGCCCCTTCTGTTGCTAATGGCCTGCTGCTACAGTAATACTCAGCAGACCTTCTCTTCATGTGTGTGTGCATGCACATAGTGTGTGCCATTGCCATCAGTGCATATGTGTGTTTTGTGGACGTGTGAATCAGCTTAAGTCTCTGTCATCAGAGTATGGGAATATGTGTGTTGCCTGTTGGTCTAAGATGGTCAATAAGGTTTTTACTCTGTTCTGGTTGGAAGGCTGGGAATAATTACCCAAGCCTGGTTAAGCACATACAATGTAGTCTGAATGACCAAGAGAGAGATTAAGAGAAAGGGAGATAGGAATGTGTGAGGCATAGAGAGACAAGGACTGGTTTGGAGCAGGAATTCAGCACTGTGCCATTGCATGATGGGAAATTAGTCTCCATTTATTGTTTTTTCTCACCTAGCAAGAAAGAGATTATTTTCTGCTCTCAGACATGTGACATGTGTTTTGTGAGGTAAAAGTTGGAGGTAATTACACCCAAACATCTGACAAATGCAACCCAGCCTTAGACACGTTATGTCTTCTCACTGTTACTGTCTCCCTTTACAATTCTTATATCAAGATAGTTCGTCTAATAAAACAAGTGTCCAAGTGTCTAAAATCTAATCAGCCAAGGAATTGTACACCACATATACTGTATATAAAACTATTAAACATTTAATTAGCTTTGATGTAGATATGCTTACATCTACAGTACACTACTACTGTAGTGTGTTTGCTCCAGCATATTTTGACAATTTTGGCCATAATTTCCATTAGTTATAATATCTATTTATAACTAACTAACTAACTAACAAGAAACATTAATGTGTAATTTGACAGGTTGTAAACAAATCAAAAGTAAGCCAGATTACCTTAACCACTTTATTTAGAGGTAAAACTAAAAGTGAGCAACTAAAATGGTAATAATCTGTGGTTAGTTTGGTAGGTCAAAGTGGAACTATGATGTTGGTTTTCAGTTTGCTTTGGTTTTCTCTTTCAAATAAGTCTCATTACCAATAGAAAGGTTGGCCAAAAGTACAAATAAACACTTCAGTAAAATAGATTTAGTTAGTGGCCAGAAACACAACAACTTAAAACATGGTTAAAGTCATGGTCAAGACAGTATTCTTGTTTACATTTTTAACTTTGCAGAGGTAAAGACCCACTGCAGTGGACCAACTTTGACCCTAAGGAGTTCCTTGAGGACTTGCGACGGGCAAACTTTCCCGTGGAAGGCTTTGAGGACATGTTGGAAAAGGCAGATGTTGGACACGGCTACATGGATAGACCTTGTCTGAACCCTGCTGACCCTGACTGCCCCCTTACTGCGCCCAATAAGAACTCAACTAAGGTAGGCACACACATAGGCTCAAGCTTTGAGCTTGTAATATGTGTACACATGCAACTTTTTTGTGTTGGTAAAACATAAAGTCTTTGGTTTGAGACTAGCTGCTGACAGTTATTTTCTCGCCTGTTGCTTTTATTGCACCAGCAAATCGACGTGGCGCGGGCCCTGAGTGGCGGCTGCCATGGTCTGTCCAGGAAGTACATGCACTGGCAGGAGGAACTGATCGTAGGAGGGACCACCAAGAACGGCAGCGGACCCCTGCTCAGGTAACATACCCACACTTACACATACACACCCTCATAAACACTGCTGTGATCACTGCAGGGCTTATTCTGAGTGAGTGTGTGTGTTTTTTTTTTTTTCTTTTATGCTCTCCGAAACGGCGCATGCATGCATGCATGCGTGTGCGTGGTGTGCTGTAAATCTTGCAGTCATTAGCAGATTCCAGTGAAATCTTAGAGCTCCAGCTGTTCCTGCTCAGCTCGGGCCGCTCTGCTTGGACACTTCCCACTCATACACACGCACACACAGACAGACAGACACACACACACACACACACACACACACACACACACACAGACACACACACACACACACACACACACACACACACACACACACAGAGACACACACACACACACACACACACACACACACACACACATACACATACACATATACACTCAGACACAGAGTGATCTATTACCTGGCTAGTTTATCCAAATATACAGTGATTTGGGGTACATGGACTTAATTCCAGGACCATGACAAAGCTTAAAGATTATGTAGTGTACATATGGATATATAATACGCACATTTTAAAGTGCAATAAGCTGTATGCCCTCCATAATTGTCAATTACTGTTTTATACATGATGTTTATGTAAATATAAAACATACACAGGAATTAAAAACATGCACGTTTTTATCAATAAATAAGTAGCTTCCTTTAACAGGGGAAAGCTACACAAATTATCCACATTTTGTTAATGGACCACTTATTTTAATGTGAAATTGCAGTTTGGATGGTTCATACACGTGCATGTACACACAAAGGCAAACCCCCCCACACACACATTCACACGCATACTGACCCAGAGTACAGTGGGGTGCGTTGTTTTGTTTTGTGGTTATGTTTTTTCCTGGCAAGATTGGGTCATTAGTGTGTGTGTGTGTGTGTGTGTGTGCGTGTGTGTGTGTGTGTGTGTGTGTGTGTGTGTGTGTGTGTGGTTTAGTTGCTCTTTCCAGTGGGCTGTTACTGCTGGCACTCAATGTCTACACCTTGTTTACTAACTGCCACCATTACCCTGATTATCACCATATTACAGAGATCACATTCATAAAGAGAACGACTAGCCAATGCCTGCTTCTTTTGTTCATAAAATTTGACGATTTGAAATTATAGACTGAAGTTGAAATTTATCCCAAAGTCACCTTTTAATGACTAATATGTTTTATTTCTTTATAACCCTTCTAATATCTGCACCAGGACAGTGTTTTTATTATATTATTATACTGGATACCATGGCCCTCTTAAAATGTGTCAGAACATGATCAGGAATCTTGTAGATTCGGACAAGATACCCTGGCACTTCCTTTGTCACTATCAAATCCAGTCTATACTTTTTCTTTCTTTCTTTTTTTGTTTGGTTTGGAATAAAGACGAGATCAGATATGGACCTGTTATCTAGTATTTCTGAGGCATCTTGGTTCAGCACTGCAGTCATCCAAAAAGGGCACACTGGATGGAAAACAAGGTCACTGTATATTTCTTTAGAAGGCTTCCGTTGCCATGTCATATCACTGCAAGGAATATTAGCAGTGATGCTGGCTGTAGGAGTAGAGCTTTGAATCTTAGGGAAAGCAGGTTAGAGTAGGATAGTTTGTTTCGGACAAATAAATATGTTAGAACACATTTATTTTGTCTTTGTTAGTGTCTTTTTTAATGGGTAGTAGAACAATGAGAAATGTGATTGTTGTTGTTATGATGATGATAATGATGATAATGATGATTGTTCAGTATCAGATAAGTAAATAGGTAAATGGAAACTCCATATACTAGGTGAACTATATGCTGGCAAGTGGTCACCCAATCTGCAAATACTGTATCTTGGGTTCAAAGCTTGCCTAAGATACAGTATTTGCACTTCTTGTCTTGTTTTAAAACCCCTAAGCTTTTAATGCTAGTCAATGGTGGGAATCAAACAAAATACTGATTGGTGTGTCTTGTACATTTCAATACCCAAGTTTCAACCCTTGATGTTATTTGCACAATCCAGAAAGCCAGCTCCTCACCATGCTGATCTTCTTGTATAAACATTATGTTGTCAGTGATTGCTTGCACCTCATTGACCTCCGTCTTTTTGTTCTCCCTCTTTTATCCTTTTTATCTCTTTCTTCCTCTCACTCTGCCACCCTCCCTTCTTCCCTCCTTTCCAGTGCCCAGGCCTTACAGACCATGTTCCAGCTGATGACTCCCAAGCAGATGTTTGAGCACTTTCGAGGCTACGAGGAGGTAGCTGGAATCAACTGGAATGAAGAAAAGGCTGCAGCTATACTGGAAGCCTGGCAGAGGAGATATTCTGAGGTAAGGGCCAAAGCACTCAGGAGAGAGAGAGAGAGAGAGCCCTAAATCCTCTACAACCACATTGTAAATCACCGACCGGATACAGGTGAACATGGAAAGGCCCCATCCAAAGCCCGTGCCCCTGATAGACACTAGAACCACTGTTGGTGTGTGGTAAAGGGCTAAAGCTTTCCTTTCACTGCTCAGTAGAGAGGAGCAATAGAGCAACAGGGTGAGCATGTCTGGAATACATTAAGGGAGTGCTGGATATCTTTCTCTCTCTTTCTCTCCCGCGCTCTTGCTCTCTCTCTTTAACTCACGTACAAACACACATGCAAACACACTCAAACGTTCACACACAATTGCTTTCCCAGCTGTGGCCCCATTGGTGGCTCATGTGTGACATCATCTGGTCTTTGTTTTGGGGGCCCCAACCTCTGTTCGACATGGTGTGACCTTGGTGTGTGTGTGTGTGTGTGTGTGTATGTACTATTCATCTTTGGGCCCAGAGATCACTAATATAAAAAAGAGCTGTGATTGTTTATTCGAATACAGTGTTTTTATCAATGGCAATCATAAAAAAAAGTTGCCAAATAGTCCTCCTGTGTGTGTGTGTGTGTGTGTGTGCTTGTGGTGTGTATTATGCATGATTTGGCGTGTCTGCAAGAATAGTATGTGCATGCATGTCGGTATTTGCCTGACACATGTGCGAGTTCACACGTGGGTGTGAGTGTGTGTGTGATCTAGTGTGTGTTTCCTAATGTGTGTCAGCCAGCATTGCTCCCCACTGAGCAGTAACTGCAGTTCAATGTTGAAGCCATCTGTCTGCCCTGAGATAGTGAGAGGATCGTTCATGGTACTGTCTGCAGATTCTTCCAAATACCTCCTACTACAGAGGCAGAGCTCATTATTCAGGGCTGCAATTGTATTTGTTTTTGTTTTTCAAAGACACAGAGTGAGCTTTACTTCTTCTATACATTGAGACATACTGTATATTACATGTTTTATCAAACAGGCTCAAGAACAGATTGGAAGCACAGTTTGGCTGTCATCTAAGGGGCAGCTTTTATTGAATCAGTCAAATGCACTTCTTTCCTTCAGCAATAAGCGTTTAAGTTATATTAAGAATGGGTTAATTGCTACTGGAACTCAGGCAGTTTGCAAGGGTCAGTTTTGCGTGGAAAATTGGTGCAAATGTACGCTGGTATATTAAGGTAGGAATGTGGTGGAAAAAAGAAAATTTAATTGGCCTTTATTCTGGAGAGACTTACACTGATTTAGTTAAAAAACAAACCTCTTAGAAGGAACAAGAGAGCAGTAGCTCATTATAAATTAACACAATATTTGAACATTTAAAATAGTTAGTTATGACTAACTGGGCAGCTGCTGCACTATGGGAGAGTAAATGCTCCTGCGGAATTTACAGTTTTTATGGGAAATTCTTTAATGTTGCCTTTTCTCTCTATCTATCTGTTTTTGTTTGCCTCTCTCTCTCTGTAGGCCGTGCTGCAGAGTGTGGCAGCAAATTCGTCTCAGAAGGTCTTGTCTTTTACCACCACCACTCTAGAAGATATTCTCAAGTCTTTCTCGGACATCAGTGTCATCCGTGTGGCCAGTGGATACCTGCTGATGGTGAGAGCAGAGCCAGAAAAAAGACTAAATAAAAAAAAAGAGTTTTTATTCGGGAAATGCATTTTGTAAACTGCTTTATGCAACCAAAGTCTATGCTTGGATTGAAGGAGACACAAGTAAATAGAGGGGGGAAGATATTGTATTTAATGTTTGACTTACACACACAACAGGATAATTGATAAATGGATTGTTTGCTGTTTGTGCCCAGCTGGCCTATGCATGTCTGACAATGCTACGGTGGGACTGTGCCAAGTCTCAGGGGGCTGTAGGGCTGGCGGGTGTCCTGCTGGTGACACTGTCTGTGGCAGCTGGCCTGGGCCTCTGCTCTCTCCTGGGCATCTCCTTCAATGCTGCCACTACACAGGTAACGCACACACATGCCACTGGCGCGTATTGATATGTTGAAATGATTAAAACAATGAGATAAAATGTTTATCATTGTCATCCTTTGACTACTTGGCTGCTCTGCACAGGTGCTACCCTTCTTAGCTCTGGGTGTTGGAGTGGATGACGTCTTCCTCCTTGCTCATGCCTTCAGTGAGACCGGACAGAACAAGAGGATCCCATTCGAGGTGAGGAAAACATCCACAATGTTCCTTACTCCTCTGTTGACTTATCTCATCCATAGAGGAATGTGTGAAAGCCTGTCTGTGCCTGTGATGTAGCATCTAACAACTATGTGCCACACACTCAGCCCGCTTATCTAAGCAATGCTCCATATTAAATCTGTTCCTTTTTAAAAACAGAACGGTGACCGTTGCGATCTATATTAGATCATGACCCAAAATATTCATTACGAGCAGATTAAGGCACGTACAGAATTAAACATACCAAAAGAAAAAACTGGCAGAAACTAAAGTTTACAAACGTGTAAATAAAATATTTCTGCAACCTTGTTCGTGTGTGTGTGTGTGTGTGTGTGTGTGTGTGTGTGTGTGTGTGTGTTTGTGTGTTTTTGTGGAGCGGGATAACTTTTCATCTCCAAAGGGGGGGAAAACATAGGCATGTATTTGCTTGTTTTTGTTTTCCCCTCCTTCCCTCCCCTTCTAGCCCTTGTTGTTATGCCTCCCTCATCCCCCAACTTCCTTTTGTGGCTGAGTTGAAAACTAAACAGAGCTGAACCTGATCTCTCCTGTCTGAAAAACACACACACAGATACACACAAAGATGCACACACCTGCAAACACTCCCTGTGTGGTCCTGCACGTCCTCAAATCTTTACACAATTGCCGCCAAACCTTCCGAGGGTCTGGCATGCTTATCATTAAATGGTAAAAAAACTAAAAGTAAAAAAAAAAAGAAGTAAATCAGCAGTCATGATTACAATAACAATGTATTTGTTTAGAGGGGCAGCATGTTCTGTATTTCTACTTTTACCTTTATTGTTCAAACAGAAGTAGACAGGCCCAGGTGGATTATTTAAGAGTGCTTCAGGGCTGAAACGTTGCAATCACTGTCAGTCATATCAGTATTACGATAATTGTACATAATCTCAAGTATAATACATTTGCCTTTGGCTACATTCTGATCAAAAGAGTTGAGTTGCATTGCTTTTTCTTTCATCTACCTCTCTCTCTGTCTCTGTCAGGACCGTACGGGGGAGTGTCTGAAGAGGACAGGGGCCAGCGTGGCTCTCACCTCCATCAGTAACGTCACAGCATTCTTCATGGCAGCCCTCATCCCCATCCCGGCACTCAGAGCCTTTTCTCTACAGGTATGCCCGGTTGTGTGTGTGTGTGTGTGTGTGTGTGTGTGTGTGTGTGTGTGTGTGTGTGTGAAAGTTCAGTCGTGTGGGGCCCCTCTCTTACTAATAGTCCTGTTCCAGTCCTTATTTCTCCAGACAGTTGTTTTATTGATTTCTTTCATCAAACTGAAAGTGTGTGTGTGTGTGTGTGTGTGTGTGTGTGTCTGTGTGTGTGGAGGAGGAGGATAATGTGTTTTGTTAAATCCATCCAACCCTCTCCCTCCGTCTTTGAGGCTGTTTAGTGGTGGGCCCGGTGTCTGTCCAGATTGTGGCTGAGGTCCATGTAACTGAATCCCTCTGCATGTGTGTGTGCGTCCATATCCTCACGCTCATGTACATGTGTGAGTGTAGTAGTTGTAGTATCTGTGTGGGAGGTTTGAAAAGCAATAGTCTAGCTATGTGTGTGTGTGTGTGTGTGTGTGTGTGCGCGCGTGCATGTGTGTATGTGTTTAAAGGTGGGGGGGGGGGATCCAAAGGGGAGCTGACTTCTCCAACATCTGTCAGTAATTATAGACGTCACCAGAACAGTAAAAACTGGGACAGAAAGAGACATCTGTCAGTCTGACAAAATCCCTCTAATAATCAGTGAATTGTTAATTCATACAAACGCTCACTCAATCACAGCAATACACACTGTAAGGAGAAGACAATATGAGATTAAACTTTTGACGGCGCCTGTATGAAGAGTTTTTACAGCAGTATATGAAATAGAAGGATAGAGCAAGAAAAAAACTATATAAACTATAAAATATAACAAGTAAGGGTTGCACAAAAGACATTTGACAGACATATTAGCTTGGTGATTGGGTCAAGGTTGGACTTATAGTATTGGGCCATCACTAACAGGGTTTCTCACTAAATTTGTCATAGCTTTTGTGAAATACTAAAGACTTCTTAAACCGTGTTATGCCTTTTTTCACATTAGATTTTTTCCGTCTCCTCGGCCTATGCACAGCGTGTGATGTAACGCTGTAGCCTTACGAAAAAGAATCGGCGCCAGTGTGACCGGCACGATATATTACACTGGGGAAAGTTAAATAGGATTTGTCCCTTCCTAATTACCAGACTGCAGAGAAGTATGAAGCAACACCTAAACATAAAATGTAAATTAGTCCTAGTTTAGAGGCTTTTTTTTGCGATTTGTTAATTACCTTCTGGGGAAAACATTAAAAGCTTGCGAAGTTTGTCAGATTCCAGCAAATGCAAATTCGAACTTCATGAAACATATTAGTTGAACAAACATACACAATACAATGTATGCATTTATAATGCATACATTATTTTACAGTTATATAAAATTGTACTGTCAGTACTGTATACACTACCCCCTGTTCTTCTTACTCTCACACACACACACACACACACACACACACACACACACACACACATAGGGCTGCAAGATGTCACCACAGTGAGTACAATATTAACATGTGTGGATAGATGGCTTTAGTACAGCGAGTCTGTCAAACATGATCCATTTACCCCATGGGTCTAATCCATGCAGCCTCGTCTTATGCACACAAATAAGCACACTTGGAGACAGGCACACACACACATGCATAACACACGCACATAGCATGCATACTTTACACTTGTGGTTTTGTGACTAGTGGAGGGCAGACTTGCAGTGAGGCAGACAATCATACTGATACCCATCTTTATTATGGAACACATACACACACACAAATCACAACCGCAATCAGCGGTACTCATCTCTCAGCCTCGTAAAGATGTGTGTTAGTATGTGCACGTGTGTCTCTTTATCAGCATTAAGCACTTCCTGTGGTCAACACCTCCATTTATCTCTTTCTCTCTTTCTCTCTTTCCTCCTCTTTATGTCTGTCATTTGCTTCCATTCATCAATATGAACAAAAAAAAAAACAGGAATCTTGTCCAGATAACAACACAAAAACACACATAGGAACACACACAATCATGCGCCGATGATTAATCTCTCAGCTAGCAGTCACTGTGTGTGCATGTGATTGTGAGTGGAGTCACACTGTATCTGTTTGGATGTTAGTGGACCAACTGAGAAGTCCGTGTTCTACTCTACTTACAGATGCTTCGTCTCTCTTGTTCTCTCACATTATTTCTCTCTCTTGTTGACTGAGTTGTGAGTTGAGGAATGAGGGAGGGGTGTGTGTGTGTGTGTGTGTGTGTGTGTGTGTGTGTGTGTGTGTGTGTGTGTGTGTGTGTGCGTGCGTGCGTGCGTGCGTGTGTGTGTGCGTGCGTGCGTGTGGTTAGTGTTAAGGTGTGGTTTAAGTAGGAGGCTGCGCAGTTTTTTAAGCTGGCAGTAGATACGTGTGTGTATGTGCATTTTTTGTGTGAGTGTGTAAGGGGTGTGTGTTGTCTGTACAGCCGCAGCGCCTGCTCATCACCTCAGGCCTCACGGGCCTCTGGCTCCTTGGGTGGTCTGGCACACACAGGATTGTGCGTGTGTGTGTGTGTGTGTGTGTGTGTGTGTGTGTGTGTAGTGATCTGGCAACTACGCAAGATCCAGATTGTACTCTGGGCAGGGCCCCAACCTAACCCCAACCCCCACCCTCTGCTCCAGTGCACCACCTTCAAATACTTAACCACAACACTGCACTGGCTTCTATTACACATGCACACACATATACACAAGCCTAGCTTTTTCTCTGCACACTCAGTGTTTTTGTCTTGAAAGGAATTGAAAATGTGTTGAAAGACAATTTTTTGCCTTGACGGCAGCTTATTCAGATTGTGTTATTTCAAGGTATATTTAAAGCTTCCCAGTGTTTGTGTTAAGAGACAATCCTTATTTGAGGCCAGAGACAACATCTTCACAATCATTTTGCAATTTGGAACTTGTGCATGAATGGAGATGCAGGAATATTTAATAGGAAATAAGTTTTATTACACTCAGTTACATTTTTACCTTAGGGCATTGTCTGGAAAAAAAGCCTTCTGTTTATTTTTTGTTTCCGTATGTATCCACGTTTTTGAAACCCCAGTTGTTTTAGACTTTGTGTCGACTGTGTGTACTCTGTCTCCTCCATCACTTCTCAACTCAAAATAAATAAATCAAATAGATAAAATCAACTTTTCCCATAAAATAACATAATGTTTTCTGTGTTTCTTACAGGCTGCAGTGGTGGTGGTGTTTAACTTTGCCATGGTGTTGCTCATCTTCCCCGCCATTCTCAGCATGGACCTCTACCGACGAGAAGACAGACGTTTTGACATTTTCTGCTGCTTCTACAGGTGTGTGTGCACACACACATACATACATACAGTTATTTCATTTCTGATGAAGGTTATTGCTCTCCTGTTCATTAATTCTTCCTTTTATGTTTTCCTCTGATCTCTTATAACTTTAACACACAGTTATCTCTGAGATAGCTTCACCTTAATCCCCCTTAGTCACAACCTAATTACTGCTTAAGTTGTCTGTTTCTGTCTGGGTGCTGATTGACTGTCTGTTTATCTGTCACAGTCTTTATTAAACTTAACCAGTCTGCCTGCCAGTCTGGACATGCTTGTTGGCCCAGCGATCATACAGATATGCACACAGACTATTAAATTCCCTCATTGGGTCTCAGCTCTATATTTCATGCTGTTAGCAAAGAGAAAGATAAGATTCATAATAACAATAATAACATGGGCTGATAAAAGATTTTTAACAGATTTAATGCAGTTAATCTTATAAAATGTATACATTTTTCTGCAGAGACTTTTCTAGAATACCATAACCTTGAAAGTTTCAATGATAGAAACCTTTTCACAAAATCTGATCTGATATAAAAAAATATGATGTCAAAATCTCCCCTGTTTGGTCCCTCCATATATTTTCTTTCCCAGCAGTCCATAGTCAGACATGTCTTCACTGTTTTTATCTCTTCAGTCCGTGTGCCAATCGTGTGATCCAGATCGAGCCTCATGCGTACCTGGATGGGGCGGACGGAAGTCGCTACAGCCCTCCACCATCCTATCGTACCCCTCCACCCTCATATCACACGCCTCCCCCGAGCTACAGCAGCCCCCCTCCTTCCTACAGCAGCCATGGCTTTGCCCAACAGACCCAAATCACCATGCAGTCCACGGTGCAGCTCAGGACAGAGTACGACCCCCGGACTCAGGCCTTCTACACCACGGCCGAGCCCAGATCTCAGATCTCTGTGCAGCCCATGAACCCAGCTCCAACTAGGAGCAACCCTAACAACGACTATTACAGCAGCAACGCAAGCGGTAGCAGGAGCAGCAGCAGCAATCATGGTAATCTCAACAACAACAACAGTGGGAGCCGAAGCAATGGGGGATCTCGAGGTTCTGCCACCTTCTCCCATCATCATCCTGCACCTCCTCCTGCTGCCCCGACTTCAAGTGCTAGCTCAGTTCCTCAGTGTGATGCAGCCTCAACGACTAGCCAGGGCCAGGAGAACAACAGCTCCACACGGGACCTGTTGTCCCAGTACGGAGAAAGCTCACTGGGCCTCCGCTGCCTCGAGCCTCCCTGCTCCCGCTGGACCCTGTCCTCTTTTGCTGAGAGGCACTATGCTCCGTTCCTTCTGCTGCCCACCACCAAGGTGAGTTTAGTTTCTCTGTGCATTTCTGTAAAAAAGAGATGTAGAGAAAGGGAGGTAAAAGCTTCTGTGTGAGGTAAGACTGTGATTGTGCTGACTCATAGTGGTGATAATTTGAAAGAGAGGGTTAGTCACTAAAGCGAATAGCAGGAGGAAATCTGGGGTGGAGTTTGTGGTCATGTCCTAAAAGCCTTCCAGAACTGAAATCATCCAGTACCCTGTACTTGACATTATTAAAAAATCTTGGTCTTTTCATCACACTGTCAGATGTTTTTCCATATTGCCAATTTGCACTCCTCTGATGCCTTAATCCATCAGTCCCCTTATTACTGAATGACCTGAGAAAAAACCTGGTTGATCACAACCTGCGTCTTATTTTTTCTTCAAAATAAATGTGGCTAACCTTGGATTTTATTTTAAATCTGTACAATAGTCTGACTGCTTGTGTTTCTTGTCCAAGCTTTTTTTTTTTTAAAGCAGTGTTACTGTTGTAGTTCATTTAAAGTAAGTGCCTTGCTTTGTGCTATTTTAAATGTAGACTTTCTTTGTCCTGGCGAGTTTTGCGAGCAATTCCTCCTGTGAACTTTTGGAATATGTTGCTAACATACACCTTAGATTGTGTACTTTATCCACATTTTTGCTCCTCACTCATTCAGAATATGCAACATGGTTTAGGGAGCAATTAGGTCAAGCGGAAGCTGCCCTACCATTGCTCTGTGCAGTGAATTGATCGATAAAGCTTCCATCTTTGTCCTTCTGTTTCCAGGTGGTTGTGATTGTGCTGTTCCTCTGCCTGCTGGGAGTCAGTCTGTATGGGACCACCCAGGTGAGGGATGGCCTGGAGTTGACAGACATCGTGCCCAGAGACACCAGCGAGTACGACTTCATCGGTGCCCAGTTCAAGTTCTTCTCCTTCTACAACATGTATGTGGTGACGCAGCGGGCTGATTACGCCCAGAAACAGCCTCTGCTGCACCAGCTCCACCAGAGGTTCCACACTGTTCGCTACGTGCTGAAGGAGGACAACGGACAGCTGCCCCGCATGTGGCTTAACTACTTCAGGGACTGGCTGCAAGGTAAATTTAAGCTTGATATATACAGTAATTACTAGGGGTGCACGATTCAGAAAATGTCACGATTCGATTCAATATCGATTTTTAGGCTCTAGATTCAATTCAAAATTGATTTTCGATTCAAAAACGATTCTCGGTTAAAAAAATGATTCACAGTATGTAAATGTAGTTACTTTTCCCATGTGATTGCAGTAGACATACAATTTAAAAAAAATGTTGCAATTCTAGTAATTCCCATCCCAACCAGACCAAAAGTGGATTGGGTCACACCAAGGAAAAAACTTTCTTTAGGTCCGATGTAGCAGTATGATTCATACTCTGTGTTAGATCACTTACATTTTACCCTAATACTGATGTTCCAGATTATTTTGTTATTAATGCTTCATTTAACATCACTATTCAAGATACTTCAGGCATGGGAATAATTTACTTTCTCATGAAACCGTTTTGAGATCATAATTTTCTTCTGTGTTTTGACATGAATCTGCAAGAAACAAGATGTTGGGCAGGAGTTCAGATGTAGGTGGGATTGCAAAATGGACACTGACAGTAACCTGATTAAAATCACTCGTGTCATCCATAAGTGGGGTTGATGGAGGAGGACGTAGTGGTAGGCCATATTTTTATACTTGGCCTCAGGCAACATATATAATGTTAGAACCTTTGGCAGTAAGGAAAGCTGCAAATAATGATGCCAGCGCAAACTGACAGTGAAATACACTCATCCAACTCATATTAGTGCTGCTCCTGCTAGTTTTGTAATTTTTCATTAAAATCTATTACTCGAATATCTGAAATATTTGGCATATATAACAAGCACTTAAAACCACACCTTTAGTTTTATGGGGCCTTGAATTAATTTTGTATGATGGCAGAATTCACTTTTGGATGGGTTGCTGTGGACTTTTGGATGGGTTGTATACCCAGCATTGATAGCTCTCAAGAATTGTAAAGTGCCACTGAACCAGTATATTATCTTTCATATATCAACCCAAATCTGGAAATGGGTAATTTTCAGTGAGGAAGCACACTCACTTACTTGCCCGTAACGATAAAACACATTGTCTGAGACTGTGTGTGAGCCGGCTAGAAACCACACAGAGAGTGTGTGGGTGAGAGAGAGAGAACTGTGTCTGATATTGCTCTCTGCAATGGTGGGACAAATTGGAGCCAGACAGGCTAAAACGAGACCCAAAACAACATGTCCCACAGACGGACCACAGCATGGGCCTTGGGGGGAGAGCCGAGAGGAGGGGAGTGATACACATATGGATTAGAGAGTAATACAGAAAAGGAGACATATGTTACTGATATAGTCTCTAATGATGGCTTTGAATCAAAAGCAGAAGATTGTAGGCTTTTGAAGTCTTCTTTGGTGGTTGAGAATGGAACCGAGTTATCATATTAAATCAATCAGGCTTATTAGGTTGCAGTGTTGTGTTATATTGTCTTGTACCGTGCTGGGTTATGTGTTGTGTTTTCTTTTGAACTCTGCTTTGTGAGTGTGTTGCAGAGGAAGAATGAAGATAACAGGACATGTAACCTTTTCAAACATCCACATCTAACCAATGTGTCTTGTTGTGGTTACCTGCAGGTCTTCAGCAGGCTTTTGACAAGGATTGGGAGGCCGGCCGCATCACCCTCAACAGCTACAGGAATGGCTCTGATGATGGCGTCCTGGCGTACAAGCTTTTGGTGCAGACGGGACGCAGGGACAAGCCCATCAACTTCAACCTGGTATGTTCAGGATTTAAGAACATTTTAGTTATTCCCTACAATTAAAAGTGATTCAAAGCTAAGATATGAGGAAGTGTACACACACAACTGTATTACATGGACTGCGATCTGAGGATAGACTTGAGAGAGATACTGACACCAGTGTCAAAGCTGATTTGTCATTTTGTATGTACATGTATATCTATGTGTTCACTGTGTTATGTCATGTGTGATTAGGGTTGGAAGAGCCACACTAAAAACTGTGTCTCTCTATCCATCTTTACCTCTTTTTCCCTGTGTCTGTCTCCATCTTCTCTCTGTGATGACTTTTTTTTAAAGCTCTCACTGGGGCTGCAGCCTGCCTCTGAAAAACCTATTAACTCTTTATTTAAACCATTTTTCACACTTGGTAGTGTGTGTGTGTGTGTGTGTGTGTGTGTGTGTGTGTGTGTGTGTGTGTGTGTGTGTGAGTAGGGCCTTGACAGTGAGATGTCTTCCCTTTTGAGTTTGACACTTTGTTAGTGATTCCACAACAGAGAAACTAATGCAGGCCCCAACGGGTCTATAAATAATGTGTCTGGATTCTGCAGCCCAGTGCATGTCTAAAACAGTGTGTTACAAAATATTTGCATATTTGTTGCATATTTTGACATATTTGAGCTAATTGACTTCACTATGCAGCTAAATTAGTTAAACTTTTTTAGGTTTACTAGTGTGTCAGAGAAATGCTTATTTGCTGCATTTAAACACCAGGGCCCGCTGAAAGTAATGTGACAGTTACTTTGACGAAAAAGGCAATGAGATAGTTTAAAAGGGGTTTAAGTTCAAATAAATCATCCACCAAATGCAGAGGAAAAGCTCCTTTGTTTCCCTCTGCTCAATTCAGGAGTCCAAACATCATACAAAATGTGTGTATTATGTGATATATTACAACAAACTGTTATATTAAACACACAGAAATTGCAAAAAAAATGTATTTGCTTGTGTCATTTGCTCAATATGACTTGCAAGTCTGTGTACCCTGGTTTGGGAGAGAGGCTACTGTGCACCATTTTTTTGCTGTCCAGTGTGTCAGTGCAGCAAATGACTTTTTGGGTAAAAAAGCACCCAGATTTCATCACTCTGTACACAATGCTGTAAATGCCAGTATACAACAGAGGTAGCAATCTTAATCTTCTGACAAGCACCAGTTCAGTGTGGAATTGGAGAAGTGTTTGACATCCAACAATGACACAAGTCAATCTAATGAGCAGCTAAGGTGGATACATGGATACATGGCTGCATTATTTGGCAGGAAACAGCGCAAAACAGAAAATAAGGCACTGGAGAAATAAACAAAGAAAATTCTTGGCCAGGATTTCTGAAAAATCCAAACAAGCCAGGTCCTTTTCAACACTGAGATAATTTCCCGTAGAGATAATTAACTAACATATAGCTCTGCTGTGTCTGGTGTTTATTTATATTTACGATTTGTGTGTGAGTGTGTGCTCAAGTCGTGCATGTCCACAAAAACTATTTTCCCCCCTCTACTCTTAGCTGTTTGTTTTTGTCTTTTTATCTTACCCATTGAGCTTCATTGCAACAGCATACTACTCTTCCCATCCCTTACACTAGCCTGCAGGAAGCAGAGGCAGGCCTGGTGTGCGGCCCTGTGACATCACTTCCTGTGCCTGTGAGGGAAGTGTATTTGCCTGGGCTTCCCGTGACAGCTTAAAGACATACAGTTGTTGTGTATCCCGCTGTTAAATTCAATCCAGATCCTCTGGAATCTGGCTCTCTTTCTTGCCCCCTCTCTCTCTCACTGCAACTCTCCTTCACCCAATCCTGCTCACACTACCACTCTTGCTCTTTCTCTCTCAGTCCCTTCCTCCCTCCCTTTCCCTCTCTCAGTCCTCCACTGCTGTCTTTTTTCAATGAGGGGAGCTGAAACACGTGGTTTCTTTGAGGCAGCTCTGTGTGTGCACATTTGTATATTTTGAGTGTGTGTTCTGCTTTTGTCTGTTGTGCGTGCACTTACAGCAGTAGCTGTTTTTGTGTCTCAAAATGAGGACCAGATCTTTTCCAACCCTGGCAAATTGCAAAGCTAGATGTTTTATTTTGATATGCCACTCCATGGATCTGTGCAGAGGTGTTCTGGCTTTGATCTGCTGCTGCAAACATTGTCTGTGAGTCATATGGTAGCTCTCTGTGTGTGTGTGTGTGTGTGTGTGTGTGTGGTTTGAAAATAAGGCAATAGAAAGATAAAGCTTTGGAGAGTGATACATAAGGAGGTGGGTATGAAGAGAAGGAGGAGGTGGAAAGTTTACAAGTATTCAGGGGGGCCATGCTAATGTTATCGAGAGTTCTTTTCTTCTCAGGGCTGGGTTGGTCTGTGGCGCCGGGCATTCTGGGTACCCGTAGGGGTCAGAAGAAGCAAGTGCGAGCAACATTTGTACAGATGTTGTGTTATTTTTATAGCTCTACTCCATTTGCTGGGTGGCATTTCCTTTAGTGTTAACAACCAGGTTAACTGCACACAGACGCGCTCAGGGACTCGAGCCAATTTTTTTATTGTTACGCTAACTCAAGCAATTGTTCTCTCCTCACCCCCCATCACAAAAAAAAAACACTACTCCTTTCCTCATCCACCTAACCCCATGAGTCCAGCTTCACCCCCAAAACTCTCCCTGCCTCAGAACTAGAAATTTATAGTTCCTTGAAGGGAGAGCGGAGTGCAGTAATGGTTTAACCTCTCAGGAGGAGGTAGCAATGCTAGGCTACACTCCTCTGGTTCCACATGGGAGGGCGAAAGTAATGGCTCTGAGTAAACCAGCCATTCTTGTCTTCCTACTGACCACAGCTGCCACAGCAAATGACACCGACTGAAACAGCTTGGGAACAGTCTGCAACCAGACAGAAACACTGTGTGGGTTTGGTCTGATTCTGGATGTCAGAAGGTTAGCTACAGGCTAATAGAGACTTTGTTTATCTTTTATCTTCTAGCTCTGGTTTCTAAGACTGAGGGTAACTACAATGTAAAGGAACCTGAGCTAAGCAATGTTGCTGGAGTTAATATAGTTTTGACAAAGTACCTCAGTGTTAATGTTATGATATGTTGGGTAGGGGTGCACGATTCAGAAAATGTCACGATTTGATTTGATATTGATTTTCAGGCTCAAGATTCGATTCAAAATCGATTTTCGATTCAAAAACGATTCTTGATTTAAAAAAAAAACAATTCACAGTATGTAAATGTAGTTACTTTTCCCATGTGATTGCAGTAGACATACAATAAAAAAAAATTTAAAATCTTTTTTTTATTCAAAAATGTGAATTGATTTTTTTTTTGCACACCCCTAATGTTGGGCATGATTGCACGCATAAACAAAATCTATAGCCATGTTAGTAGTTCTGTGAGGATGTACTTAGGCAGAGTAGTGCTTTAAGCTAAAGCTAACATCAACATGTTAACATTGACAAGACTTATATGCTGATGTTACAGTAAGCAGCAATTATGTGTACCATGTTCATCATTTTATATGTTGCTAATTAGCAATATGTTAGAAATTATATTTTTTTTGCAGGCATTTGGTTACAAACCAAAGTATAGGGCACATATTTTGACCTGATGATGGTGGTAGAAGGAAACTCGAAGGATCACTAAGGTTATTACAGTTAATTCTTAGGGGACATGAATGTCTGTACCAATGTCATGTCAATCACTCAAAACTAAAAAAGTCAGCCTCACGGTGGCACTAGAGGAAAAGTCAGGTGTTCACCAAAGTCATTAGGATTCTTCCTCTGACCACCATTAATGTTCGTACCAATTTCAGGGCAATCCATCCAATAGTTGTTGTGACCTACTGACATACCATTTCACTCATCTGTTCGAAAGTCAAAATCATAATGCCAGATTAGAGCTTGTCTCATACAACAAATATCAATATACTGGTACATTTCTCACTATTAGAATTAAGACTTGGTAGTACACTTATCTTCGACAGCTACTTCTTGACAGAAAAGCGCTACAGGCTTTCTTCAGAAATGTGTTCAGAGTGGTCAGGACATTGGGCCTGAGGTTGGGCCAGCCAATATCTACTGTATGTAAAGGGAGAAGCTGATTCAACATTTTCCATGTTTTAATGTGGCATGATAATTCTGGGAAGCTGTGATGAGAAGTACGGGAATTTTCAGAAAGACGACCAGTGTTTGACTTGTTGATTTTTCTTTGGTTGGAAAGAGAGAGGGACTACTATTTGACTCCTATTTTGAAAGCTGCTCCGTTCTCTTGCACTCATGCATGTGTATAAGTAAGCATTTCTGTGGTCAGTTCACCTGTAGAATGTTTTGGTTAAACATGTCCTATTTCCACAATACCTTTTTGTGTCCAGTGTATACTTAACATCCACAAATATGATTTCCTATGCAAGCTCCACCTAATTTTTTAAAACCTTAATTGCACATTATCCATTTTCTAATTATTACATATTTGACATTTAAAATTTGGCTTAGCCCAATGTAAATGTGAAGGACCTAATTTAATTTAGATGCATGCGAGTATGTGTCTGAATGTTTTAAGAGAATACAATAGAACAGAACTTATTTGTCCTAATTAATAATCATGGTACCATCACTAATTCATCTCCTTTGTGGGTTTTGTAGCTGACTCGTCAGAGGCTTGTGGATGCAGATGGGATCATCAACCCCGGGGCTTTCTACATCTACCTAACCGCCTGGGTCAGCAATGATCCGGTGGCGTATGCCGCCTCGCAGGCCAACATTCGCCCACACCCTCCTGAGTGGCTCCACGACCGTACTGACTCCATGCCTGAGACACGCCTCAGCAGTAAGTCAGCATCCTCACAAAATATGCTAAAAGTAAAAGCAGGAAGTCTTATAGTGTAATATAATGAAGCTTTGCTTCAACACAAGGAAGGAAATGTCAATAATAATGTTTGCTTCAACAAATGAAGCTAATTTAAAATAAAAAGTTCATACCTTCTACACGGTACAGTTGAACAAATTGCATTTACTGAAAATTTAAGCCATTTTTTGTGGGGCTTATTGGACTTGGCTGCATGTGACCAGTGTTTACCTCTTGTGGTTTGAGTTATTGCGCCTTGTCTGCCTCTTAGCATTAAGTGAGGTTGTAGACTTTACTGTACCAATGCGGTGTGTGTACGTTTGTGTATGTGTGAGCTCAGGTTGCAAGGCTCAGGACCAAGACACAGCTAACTGTGGTTCTTCTAATGGTGCCTGTGGTAAATGCTATAATCCTGGCTACCATGGGGCCTGAACATTATACACACACACACACACACACACACACACACACACACACACACACACACACACTATTATTAAAACTCAGTGACCCCAAACACTACACACACCCTGTTCTCATTTTCCTGCCACACACACAGACTGTAACTCACATAAAAAAAGTATAGTCATATTGTTGTTTGATTCTTGCCTGTGATTTGGTACAAGTCAGGAAGTGCTCCACGGGGGAGGAAAGTGATTGGATAACAAGGAGATACTTGGTTTGAGTGGGATGCACAATTGGATAACAAGCAGGAAGTCCTTTATGGGGGGAGATATGATTGGATAAGCAGCGTGAAGTGCTTGGCTATGCGGGAGCCCCCGGAGCAGATCTGTGTTGGCTAAAAGCCAACTGGTGTCCTGATGGAAATTTATAGTTGAGATTATAACGGGCCAAATCATGTTAGCAAGTGCTCCTGTCTGACCCTGCAGGCACTGTGGGATATATACCCACTCACACCAACACAAGGCAGTCCAAAAACATATACTTTTATAAGAAAAAAGGTTGATAGTTGCAGAGTAAGTCTTTCGATCTGCCGAATGCAGCAATGTGTTGTTAATTACACTGCAAGCAAAAATCTGAATGAACACACTGTTTTGACAGCACTAAATATGACTTCATAGCAGGGTGACAGACAGGTATGCGTGTTTATGCATCTATATTACACTTTATGTGGCGGTGCTAAGTTTAGGGTGTGGTAATGGCCATGATTCTGACATTGTAATTACTGTGAATCAACGTTAGCTCTGACACTCTGCTGTGTCTGGAACTGATAGGCCCTCATTAGCCAGGCTGGGCCACAGACTGGCTGGGTTTGAGTCAATGGAGCTCTGTTTCACGCTGCTCCACCCACCCCCACCACCACCAACACACACACACACACACACACACACACACACACACACACACACTTGCCCACAGATGTAGCTGCTCTTGGAACAAGGTTGGATTAGGGAGGGAAAGTCTTGATATTGGTGGTTTGGCTGAAGAACAAGAACAAAATTATCAGAACCTAATGCTAGTTAATCAGAATAGACAAATATCATCTGCAGATGTCATCGTTGCCATCGTTGATTTATATGATCACTTTCTTAATGTTCCTCAGTAATATGTTTCTCTGAATTAAAATTTCATCATCTTGCAAGGCTGTGTGGCCCATGCTTCCAAGGCCCCAAAGTGCATCATCAATTGCTGTATAGGTTCTTACAAAAATGATGTGGTGATTACAACTAAATATAGTTCTGCTCCTTTTTTACTTCCAACAAGTTGACCGTCCTCTCATTGTCTCTCCATCCAGTCCCAGCTGCTGAGCCCATCGAATACGCACAGTTCCCCTTCTACCTCAACGGGCTCCGGGAGACGCCACAATTTGTGGAGGCCATCGAGAGCGTGCGGGCTATCTGCAGCAACTATAGCCGACAAGGCCTACCCTCCTATCCCAACGGATACCCTTTCCTGTTCTGGGAACAGTATGTTAGTCTGCGCCACTGGCTCCTGCTGTCCATCAGTGTCGTGCTTGCCTGCACCTTTCTGGTCTGTGCCCTCTTCCTGCTCAACCCGTGGACCGCCGGCATCATAGTAAGTGTTAGAGAAAACAAATAGACAATAGACACAATAACATGGTAATACATGGTTGATAATGGCCGGATAAACAGACATTATATTCATACACTACAACAGATGTCAGATAATTGTTAAGAAAAAATACCCATGTACTCATGTTACCTACTTTTCAAAAGCGTAATATGTCACTGGTTTGGATAATGTTACAAACAGGCCCACTTCTTAACATAAAGAGGCACAACCCCCCAACCTTCAGTTATTAAAAAATATTTTTTTCCTGTTCTCCACCCTTTATTTCCTGGTTTTTATATGTGGTCCAGAAGGCATCTCAGAGAGAACAGAGTCAAAAAGGAGAAGGAGTGCTGTGTGTTATTGTAGCCCCAGTCACTACGGTTTATCTTGTGCTGTTTTGTTATGGCCCATCTGTTTAGTCTAGTCCAACACTCCCAGACACCAATGCTGAAATAAATGTGTAGAGGAGCACAAAGTTGCTCAGACAACTTGCTCCCACTCCAAACCTATAAAAAGTTAGATTTTATTTTCATCCTACTCTTCCCCTCCTCTCACAAAAGGAGTTTCCAAGGATACACGCAAACACATTCACATACACAGGCACACAGACACACACTTTGAGCACACATGCAGACATGTATATACTTGCGCACATACAGTATAACTGTGTAAACACACAGGTACATAATTCACGCAAGAAACACATACACAGAGTGCTCTGGTTTTTCTCTCTGGTGGGTTGTATTTTACAATGGGCAGTGGCCAGGCCACCCGAGCCCTTAAACAGGGGAGGAGGGGACCTCATGCTCATCCTTCAGGCTTTACTAGCAAGATCAAAAGACAAGTTATGGAGAGGCGTCAAGCTTAACCATTTGCTCTGTCCAGGACCAGACCACCGCCAGCCCTACTACATCAAACACTCAACCTTAAGCCCTTTCAACCCCTCTTAGCTATTGGAATCCATCTTAACTACATGGACAAGCCTGTTTTAAAATGCATGCCTTGTGTTTTGGTTTATACAAAAATCTAAAATTAAAGGCGGAAAATCCAAAAAAAAAAATCTTTAAAAACAGAATAGTTCTCAACCGCATCTAGAGTGATCACTTGTGATCTGGTGTTGCTTCCTGTCCATGTTCTCAATTGACATTTTATCTGTGAGAAAACTGACTTAAAAGAAAAAAATACAGGTAGATAATTTAGCATTTTGCTTAAGTTTTGTCTGTCATAAAATATTCAGAGGAACTAAGTCTACTAAGATCTTAAAAGACTAAAATAGTAGTTGCAAGTTAAAATCCCTGAAAGTTTCTTAATCTGATCATGACCAATATTTTGTCAATATATCTTTCCACTTATGATCAGTCTAAATTGAAAACCGAGCCAGACACACACATACACCACACACAAATATCCCCTCCTGGACACACATTCACATACTCTGTGCTAACTCACTGTATGCGCATATACACACAGCTCCCTCCCCTGCCCTCCTCAGACCTCTTCAAAGGATTTGGGCCCCATGTAACCTGACACCTGTCAGCTTATAATAGCATTTATTCCCAGCTCCTGTCCCGCTTTGCACTGAAGCCCCCATACACACCAACACACACATATTCCGCCCACATGTATGCTTACTACTTAACACCTATAGATAGATACTCACACATGTCATCCTTGTGTATTATTGCCCCCTGTCTGTTTTGGTTACATTCAAAGTCCAGGTTGCCTGTAAATTCACACATCACATGCAGTGAATAATAGTTTGTTTATTATAGAACAATAAAGTAGAAGAATGTTTATGTTTTTTTGATAATTTGATCCGCTATGCCTGCATATATTTTTCAGCTCTGTCACTTGGGAAATGTGCATTATAATAATATATTGATTAGCATTATTTTACCATTTTGGATATAAGGTATTATTATCTTTTGGACTCACACAGAAGAGAAGAAGACATTTGTGACATAAAACTCTGCAGCAACCATTTGAATTTTATCTAAAAAGAAGACAGAGATGTTCCAGAACATTAAATGCTTGCAAAGATTGGTTTATACAGATCAACGTCTTGTAAGAAATGTTGGTATTTTTCCTTAATAAATAGAACAAACTGAAACTATGTGACAAACATATATATATATATATATATATATATATAAATTTGGGATCCTCCATGTGGTGCCTTTCAGCCTGAATCTAACCAATGTCTGTCCTGTCCTGTGTTTGATTAAACATACTGTATAGAAAGTCATAAGTCACTTTTCATAAATATTTATCAAGCGCCTTCCTTTTTTTGTTTTTGTTTTTTTTTAAAGATTTTTTTTTGGGCACTTTCAGCCTCTATTTTTGACAGGACAGATGAAGACATGAAAGGGGAGAGAGAGGGGGGAATGACATGCAGCAAAGGGCCACAGGTCGGAGTCGAACCCGCTGTGCCGAGGAGCAAACCTCCACACCTGGGCGCCCGCAAGCACCTTCCTTTTTAACAGAAGCTCCTCTTCTCCCCTTCAGGTGTTGGTGCTTTCTCTCATGACTGTGGAGCTGTTTGGCTTCATGGGGCTGATGGGAATCAAGCTGAGTGCTGTCCCTGTGGTCATTCTCATCGCCTCTGTAGGCATTGGAGTGGAGTTCACCGTCCATGTAGCCCTGGTAGGCATACACATAATGCAACAAACAGTCGTCACTATGTCAATAATAACTAAATTGATTTTTTTTTGTTTTGGAATCAGTGATCCCCTTGAGAACGAGACATAAATTATGTTTGTGTGTGTGTGTGTGTGTGTGTGTGTGTGTGTGTGTGTGTGTGTGTGTGTGTGTGTGTGTGTGTGTGTGTGTGTGTGTGTGTGTGTGTGTGTGTGTGTGTGTGTGTGTGTGTGTGTGTGTTTTTTGTAGGCGTTCCTGACAGCCATAGGGGATCGTCACAAGCGGGCAGTGCTGGCATTGGAGCACATGTTTGCTCCAGTACTCGATGGAGCCTTTTCCACCTTATTAGGTGTCCTAATGCTCGCTGGCTCTGAGTTTGACTTTATCGTCAGGTGAGTACAAAAATCAAGCCTTATGAGAAAGTGCTACATTCATTGAGACGAATATACAAGCACGTACAAAGGTTATCGTATGGTGTCTCTGTGGCATCAGTAGACCGTTGAGACCATGCCTCAACCTGTATGTCACACAGTAATCTTCCTGAGCCACCAATCATGCATGAAGGCTCTTCGCTTTCTTTCTCTGTTCCCTCCCTCAGTCTCTTTCTCGTCTTCCACCCACATCTCCCTTTCATATTCCCTTGCCGTAAACCTCATCCCTTTTCCAGCTACCAGTGACATACCTGGTTGTTTTTGTTGGTCAATTTCTGGGAGCTTGCTCTCCAAAAAAACTTCATAAACAATCTTCACCCTCCTCTCCCCTGTGTATTTTCTTTCATCCTTCTCTTCTCCCCGTTGTCTCTCATGCCTGACATTTTAGGGGAAACCAGGGGAAGGATGGAGAGTTGAAGGTCAGCAGAAGGAGGAGGACGGGGGCTTGAAGGGAGTAGATGGAGAAGCAGAGGGAAAAAAAGTAAAATAGAGTGAGGGGGAGCGAGAAAGCAGGAAAGTCCTCTGGCTTTTGTAACCTCCTTCAGCTAGTTTAACTGCCCTTGCTAGACATTTATAAGCATGAGAAGGAGTTACGGGGTGAGGGGCTAGAGGGCATTTGTGAAAAGACAGGAGAAGTGGAAATTAAAACCGACACACTGTGGGGGCTCTGCATCGGTGGCTCCTTGTGTGTGCGCGCTCTTGTAAGCGTCAGACAGCAAGGTATCGACCAACCGCTATACAAGAGAGGAAAATTAATGATTCTGTACATTCTTGAGCCTGGAGTATTATGAGAAGTTTCCAGTCAGTGAGCTCACTGAATAATTTAAAGTAGCTGAGGTAGCTGTATAATTTGGTTGACCTGCTCCTTTAAGAAAAGGGAGCGCAGAAAGAAGTCCATGTGATCTGTAAGCACGCAAACTCTGTCATGTGCACACCCCTGCACTCATGCATGCACACCCACACAATCACACATGGTCCCCCTCATACACACACACACACACACACACACACACACACACACACACACACACACACACACACCAACCTGCTCCCTGACCTTGTAATCATGGGGGTCAATGATGGCGTGCCTGCCAGTGAGAGCACACACAGATACACACTCAGAGAGACACACACAAACACAGGGAGGCCTATAGAGCGTCTCTCCTCACCTCCAGTGGTGTGCTCTGGTTTCTGGCCCCGTCCCGGGCCTCCATTTAAAGTTTCTGCTGTTGTCTGAGCAAACAAAGCAGCGCCCCAAGACGGTGCAATAACAACAGGCCCAGCTCGTATTTTTTTGCTTGCGCTGAAAGAAATGTTTCCCTGGCTTTCCCCGTCAGCCCTGTGAATGTTTTCACTCTAAACACCCCGGCAGGGCACTCAGCCTGGTATGTGGGCTGCACGCGTGCATGTGTAGATGTGTGTGCAAATGTGTGTATCCGAAGGTGACGTGGCGTTTACCCCTCAGGGTGCCTATGGATATGCTAACTGTAGTGATGACACAGTTATTTCAGTTCCACTTACAGAAACAGTTCTGATAATCTAATAAAGTAGATGAAGGATGGGTAGGTGGGCTTTAAATACTGTATATATATATATATATATATATATATATATATATATATATATATATATATATATATATATATATATATACATATATCATGTTTGTGGGTAGAGCTTTACCAGAGACCAAGTCAAAGGTCAAATCATAGGAACTTGCTTTCAGTGCCAATTTACTACGAAGGACTCCAAGTTTGAAATTGAATTTGGCATGTTCTCAAATGTTTTTGAACATGAACTTTGGGCAAAAGTTCACTGCAAACATTGAAGGACTTTCTGTCAATGCCAGAAGGTGGAGTTTAAATTAGATGATCCAGGAAATAAACCCCAGTGATGAAATTGGACCTTCCTTAACAAGTAACTACTTTCATAAAAGAAAATCTTCTCCTATCCACCCATCATATGTTTAAGAAGCAATAGTTTGCATTGAAAAAAAGTACTTCATGTAATTGTTTGTTTAATGTTAAGAGGACTCCCATCAGTGTCGGCTCATGTGCTGACCTTGGTTTCAATTTTTTTTTAAATTGTTTTTAATATTGTAAATATCAGCCTTGATTCAGGTCAAACTTGATTATTAAAGGTTTCTATTGATTACCAATACCTCCTCCCTAAACCAACCAACCTGAAAGGTGCTAAGTACACCTACAGATCAGGTGCTTTCTGTCACTTTAGTGGGTCAGCAGGAAATGTGAAAGTACAGCCATAATAAATCAACCTTCAAAACAACACATCGATTGTCCTTCCCCATTTACCTGAAAGATGCAAAAGCACAGGTACCTTTTTGAATTTACCAATGTGCTGCCAGCTTAGCACTGCTGCTCACAACATGCAGCCCGGTTCTCAGGTCACATTCATGTACCAGCAACAACATTAAATAAAAATTACTCTAGCTGGTCTTATTGTTCTTCATGGGAAGTGTTTCACCAAGTTACTTCATCTGTCTGTCTGCAGGATAGATCTGGCTCTGCTCTGATTTTTTGACTCTCTCTCAGCTTCTCTGTTACCCTCTGAGAGTAAACTGAAGTGAGAAAGTACTGAGAGAGGGAATTCAGATGCCTGTGGTATGAAACTGCATGTGAGAATGGGAGGCAACATACAGTATACCAAGGCTCATATAAAACAGGCTAGATCTTATCAATTGTATATAATTATGCATTTAGGGTAAATTATTTCTATAAACTGAATGTATTATGTTTTGGAATATAACTCACATGGCATAGTTTAGTGTGGAGCAGCCGAAGTGTGTGTCCATATAAGCACTCCCAAATTATCATGAAGGCATTTTGCATATTTAGTAAGCTTCCATCCTGTTTCACAGTCAGACACAGTGTACCAGTATTGTGAAGGTGAGGCCACCCATGCTGGGTAGACAAGAACCAGCTCTCCTCACTTGTGGCTCCTCTGTACAATTGTACAATGTCTGCCTTCCTGCGCACACACACACACACACAAACACACACGGATTAGTTATGAATGTGCGTTTAGTTTGAGGCCCAGCTGCATAGCATACCAGCGCATCTACACCGCTGTTAGCTCACTTAAACCTTACCCGAGCACACACACACACACACACACACACACACACACACACACACACACAGATTAGTTATGAATGTGCGTTTAGTTTGAGGCCCAGCTGCATAGCATACCAGCGCATCTACACCTCAATTAGCCCACTTAAACCTTACACACACACACACACACACACACAAAGTCATAGTCAAGAGTCAGGCGAAGGGGTTCATGGTTCATCAGTGTGTCCCTGATAACCTGAGAGCTTTCACTGGAGAATCAAGGGAGGAGGAGGGGGGGGTTAGAATGGAGTTCGGGGGGTCTTACCTGATACATTGGAGATTTAATTAGACGGAGGGGATTGTGGAGTGGCCGGGAATTTCACAGGGGCTTAGCTGGAAAGAAGGGAGAGAGAAGCGAGGCAGAAAAGAGAGAGAAAGAAATAAAAGAGAGGGAGCGAGTCCAGGGAGGGGTGGCGCTCTGAGGGTCCCCTTCTCTTCTTCCTAGACTAAATTGTTTAAATTCTATACCCTTCACTTCATTTGTTTGCTTCTCCCTCACTCTTTTTTAGAGCCAAGAGGAGAGGTGCCCCCCACCCTAACACCCCCACCCCCCCCCCCCTTTTCCCCTCCCTTACCCCTTTCCGCCTCCCTTCACATTCCTCACTGCTTTGTTTTCTCCATGTTTGCTTATACACCACACACCCAAGAGAGAGTACCCTCGCCCCCAATAACCCCCCCCCCCTTTTTTTTTTCCTTCCGTGCCTTTGAATTAACCAGCTCTAGCTAATTATGCTTCCCCTTTCTTTTCTCTCTGCGGCTTCTTTAAGACTAACCCTGTTTGGCAGGACTTAGAAACACACAAGGTACATTTCTGTTTTGCTCCTCAAAACCACAGTGCATGCCTGCCCGTCTGTGGGGGGGGGTTATATATATATATATATATGTGTGTGTGTGTGTGTGTGTGTGTGTGTGTGTGTGTGTGTGTGTGTGTGTGTGTGTGTGTGTGTGTGTGTGTGTGTGTGTGTGTGTGTCTCTCTGTGGAAGTATTATTTCGGACGCGTGTAATGGTTGATTTTGCACGTGTCTCTCAACGTCTAAAACTCTGTGGTTTGTACGGGTATTTTCTTTTTTTCTTCGCTTTCTGTTCTTGTTTGTCTGTGTTAGCGTGGGCACCTATTTTTTTATGTTCCAGTAACAAAAATTTTAAGTGGTTATGGGCTTGGTGTTTCATCCTTACATGCTGCATTTAGTTTAATTATTCCTGGGATTAAAGTTTTTGCCCTCTGCTCAACTACTTTTGTGTGTTGCAGGTATTTCTTTGCCGTGTTGGCCATCCTAACAGTTCTTGGAGTACTGAATGGACTGGTCCTTCTTCCAGTATTACTGTCATACTTTGGGCCCTATCCAGAGGTAAGATCCCAAAGAATGTAATCTTAGTTAACTAGAAACTAGAAAAAGTAGCCTTTTGTGTGGAATACTCACTGCTGCCTCTTCACCTTCTCTCCTCTCACCTCTCAGGTGTCTCCAGTCGATGGTCGTAGCAGGTTACCCACCCCGTCCCCAGAAGCCCCTCACGTGGTCCACTTCTCAGTTCGTCCTCACCACACCACCGTGGCCACCACCACCTCTGGTGCAGCTTCTGACTCGTCAGACACGGAGTACAGCTCTAACACCACGGTGTCCGGTATTAGCCAGGAGCTGCACAACTACAACCTGCCCTCACAAAGAGGACAAACTCGAGCAGAGGAGCAGCAGTACCACCTCCAGACCAACAGGGGCAGAGCAGCCAGGACCGATGAGGAAAGGAGAGCAGGATCAGGGCATAGGCGCTCAGCTAGGCAGCCTGACCCTCCGGCCTATTCTGTGTCTTCGGTAAGAAAATATCCCCCATTGTTTTGCATGTAGTTCTAGTAGTAGATTTTCTCATTTGTTACTTTAAAGAAATAAATATCTCATTGTCTTGCTCTACAGTCCTCTCAGGGTTGTGATTCTGGGCCCCAGCCCAGGACTACTCAACGTAACAGCAGCAGGGACCCCAAGAGCCAGCTGCACTGGCAGGCCCTGCCCCCAGCCCGCCCGCGCATGGACGCTTTTGAAACTGCTACTGAGGCTGGGGGCCATTATGGCTCACACGGTCATAGAGAACACTCAGCAGGCCACAGAGCCCGCTCTTCCCACAACCCACAATCCAATCACCACATCCCGCGCCATCACCCCAACCCCACCCCATATTGCCAACCCATCACCACGGTAACAGCGTCAGCCTCCGTCACTGTCGCCGTGCACCCGGCCCCCTTGTCCAACCAGGGCCCCCCTGCTTCCTCTTACCCAGGATACACTGCAACAGACAGTTACTGCTCATCAGGGGCGGAGGGGCCAGAGCCTGCCTTTCAGGACCCACATGTGCCACTGGACACCGACACAGGGGCCAGAGGAGTCAACATGGAGGCTATGGAGCTTCAAGATTTGGAGTTTGAGGCAGCTGAGAGTAACAGTGGTAGACGGGCAAGCTGAGGTGAACTTTTACCTACTTCAGTAGATCCATATGTAGTACAACTGTCCTTTTAGTAAAGTCTGTTTGATTGTAAAGTACTGACAGTATAATCTCCTTTTTGTTTCCAGTTGTGGTGAACGGAAGTACAACAGCCAAAGATGGATTCCTCTGTATTACTAAGCAGCTGACCTGGCCTGGCACAGTCCAGCCCAGCATGGCTCAGCCCGACTCGCCCACGGCCCTAAGCAGCGAGAAACTCGTCAGTGTTGCCGTCATGGTGCTCATTCTTACTGTAACCCAGTGGACTATTGTCTTAGATATTTCTATCTATATTTAAAAGATGTATACATATGTAAATATGAACAAAAAGTAGCTATAATTTTAGGAGCTGTACAACTCCTCATGTTAACAGACTGGGGCTGCCATTTTATATGGTGTGTGTGTGTGTGTGTGTGTGTGTGTGTGTGTGTGTGTGTGTGTGTGTGTGTGTGTGTGTGTGTGTGTGTGTGTGTGTGCGCGTGTGTGTATGTGTGTGTGTGTGTGTGTGTGTGTGTGTGTGTGTGTGTGTATGAGAGATAGATCTCTGATTACTGTTCACTCATCTGTGGATCTGTGCCATTAGGAAGCTTCATCTAGACAAAAAATACCTGTCAGCATTCACTGTGGCTGCTCAAAATATTTTTTTAAAATAATATACATTTATAACTCTATGCAAATGTATCTTTAAACAAAAGAAGTGATCTGTCTATGTGTGTGTGTATGTGTGTGCTTGCATGTGTGTGCTTGTACTAGCAGTTGTGTGTAGGGCTGTATGATGTAAAACACCCCCATGGCTTATTCAGCAGATACATATTCAGAACAGACTGACATTTACACTCATTTAAAACATGAGGGAATTGTTAGAATTATCAAACAGGGCTATGGTATGTGTGTGTGCGTGTTTATGTGTGTGTGTTTGTTATTGTATAAAGGTACGCATGTTAAACTATTAATTTTTTATCACAAACCTGTGGTAGTTATGAAACAATTACTGTTTAACTTGACACGCTATGCGTGCTATTTAAGACGAGCAGATATGAAGAAATTTTAAAAGCTGTTTTGTTGTGCTCTTTTAGTTATCGCCTCTGCATTGGAACCTGTTTCTGCTCTCAGCTTTGTATCACTGTCTGTTAGGTTGTTCTCTGGTTGTATTTTACTGTAAGAGGTTATGTATTGTTTAACCCTAGCAGGCTCAAAACAGGTTCTGTCTTGTATACTGACATACGAGCAGTAAACCCACCTCAGAAACTCACTCTGCCATTACAGGGACATTCACATTACTGATTCTGGAACAGGGTCAAACACGGGGCACTAACTCTGTGTCTAGTGGATAAGCTAAAACTCAGACTGTATACTGTACGACCCGATTCAACATGGCACTTGACTGCATTTAAACTTCATTCACAGGAATATCTTGCCTCAAGTAGCTCTTTATTTCTGGCCAACAAATAAGCTAGCCCACACATCCTGCTAAGGGATAACCCTTATATGGCCTGACAATGTGCTCTATGCGTGTCTCAATGTATATGTATGTATAAACATTTACTGTATGTGTGTGTTGGTCCATCTTCTCACTCTGTCTCAGCTCTCCTTGTGACAGTAAAAAGACAACTGGCCCCGATTTGGCCTCAGCCGTCCCCACTGACCTCAGCTAATAAAAATCCACAACATAACGCCATGACACTAATTGGACGTCCCCCCTCAACTGCCAAATGGCACAGCCCAGAGCCCCAGGGGTCAGAATGTACACTGCCAGCCCCTCTCTCCACCAGCAATGGCCAGTTTATATCTGCATGTGTGTGTCAATGCATGCATACTTGTAAGCCCTCCCACCCCCCACCCCACCCCACTCAGTTCCAGACCCAGGCCCCTTTGACACTGTCACTTACCCCATCCACACCTCAGTTTGCCTCCACTTTCACACTCTCACTTCCTGTTGAACACCTGTAGCTCTTCCCAGAAGTCTTTGCAGTTTTCCTCCTTCTGTCCACCATGTCAGCTGCTTGCATGAAATAGGTTGTTCTGTGTGTTTTTCGTTTAGTTTTCTCCCAAATGTCACATTGGCAGTAGCGGAGAGAATCATAGCTGGCAACTATTTTATTCATTTTTAAATGTTTTGTTTGTTTGTTCTTGTTTTTTAACGTACAATTGCGATATTTATATTTTTGTAATACAAAAATATGTTTTTTTTCTTTCATTATTGTCATGATGCCAGTGGATAACAAATGCAGGGATTTTTATGTCTATTGAAAAAAACACTATTACAGTTTAATGTTTTTACATTAATTTGAGTTTGATCTGTATAAAGTGCTTACTAATGTTAAATAGGAAAAAAAAGAGTATATAACATTTTACACTACAGGTCTCATCATAGCTCTTAGAGGATTTTAAAAGGAAAAAAAAAATCAGTGGTTCTTCCAGACTGCCATTTTGGTCTCGGTTGGCGTGGATGTATGCTGTTTTCAGTTACAAAGATAAATGTATGCCATATAATTTATTTATATGAAAATTTATTTTTGTAGTGTACATAGTAGTTGTCAAGGTATTTGACAGAAGTATATTTTTAAAGAGTTTATATGTAATATCATACCATAACAGAAAAAACCTTAAGGTGCACACTTTCACTGCTAACTGTCTTGTGAGACAACATTGACACCTCCCCTTCAGTATTATGTTCCGATCCTTGGAGAGAGACAGCTGTTTCTATGGGTTTGTCAAAGGCTAGCCATGAAAGTAGAAAACTGTACTAGCTCTCTAAATATTAATGTTCAAACACTGATAGAATTCTAACAAATAAAAATATTATAACTTATTTGTCTCTTTGTTCATAACTTTAATAAATGGAAACTTAAAACGATTGCTTTGGTCTGACTGTGTGTTGATTGTTTCAAAAGGGTTTTGTGCTTATACTTAAACATTTTGGGAAATGCGCTTTCATCCCTCTGCCAGCAGTGTATTCATATTTACTATACTATCTTCTCATCTAACTGCAAAAATGGGAATACATGTATTTTCCAAAAATATGGAACCATTTGTTTAATTTCTGATTTAAAGAAATAGTTTTACTCTGTTTTAGTGACAGCCAGGCACTCCAAACATCACCTCCACAAAAGTCAAAATATTTTTGGTATTTCCTATTAAGCGTAGCTACAGGTAAACATGACCTTCACTCCCTCCCTCCATCGTGTTCTGCAGTATAAAACAGACATCTGGTCTGGAGCCCTGCAACCCTCCCCAACAGCCCACCCAGCTCCGCCCCTGCACCCCCCACCTCCACTCCCTGTTCTGTATGATTTTGAGTGACAGCTTTATAGACTGCAAGGAAATTGGTTGTAGTTACAATACAGCTGGCCTGTTTGGAGTAATGAAAAAGGGCATGTGGCCTTGAGCTTGCTGCACTGATGGTGAGAGAGAGAAAGCGCCTTGTCAACTGCATGGGTGGCAGCTATTTATTCTCATAGTCAAGGGTTGTAAGAGAAGGTTTTTGACTTGCCACTGTGCAAGAAACATGCAACTAAATCACTGTGATCAAAATACAAATATTAAGCAGTTGTCTTTATGTTGTCCCTAACTACAAAAAGAGGACTAGTTTTCCCAAGCCACACTCAACCTGAACCTCAAGAAGGCTGAGGAACTCACTGACCCTGGTTCAGCAGTAGGCATGTCATTATCTTTTAAAGCCAATAAAGGCACACTATTCTGCTGAGTGCTGTCCAACCAGTGTAAAGAAACAGTCTGACATCTTAACAAATGACAGGGTGTGTTTGGAAAGCTGGGTGGCAGGATGTTGTCGGTCATTGAACTTTTCCATCTGGGCTTGACATTTTTAGTCTTTTGCGCGATTAGGATGCAGAGCAAAGGGACTCATGCAGGTTTTGCCCATGTAATGTGGTATCGTAATGTGGCAGTCAAAAACAAAACTCAAGTTCTTTTCAACAATCTCTGGGTGTATAAACACTTTTTTAATGCTGTTTTTAGTGTTTCAAGCACTTATATCCTGACAAAAGTGAAAATGCAACCTCAGTGGATTAATATCAAGACATTCATCTAATGCATTAATGGATGTGTATAATTGCTGAAAGATGAAATATCTGTGATGTGGTTAATTGAGTTCTAATGTTGTTAAGGCCCCTTCACCAGCACTCCCTTCTTTTGTGGACCCTGGAGTCACCAACCCCCACCCCCCCACCTCTTCACCCCTTCTCACAAACATACTCAGAGTTGCCCTCAGAGGTGGAACTGCACATTTTGTGAAGAGTGCAAGCTCCAGGTTGTTAATGAATGAGTGTTTCCTGTACCTGTCCTCTCAGCCAACAGAAAGGGGGTTGGAGGGGGAGAAAGATGGAAGGAGGACGAAAGAGGAAGAGAGAGGAGGTAATTAAGAAGTTCCTTCTCTCCTGGACTAATGGACTGTTCCGCTGTGGCTCTCTGCCCAGACTGGGTGACAATAGAGCGGGTACATACTGTACGACAAAGCTTTTTTCATGTGTAAAGGGAAATTTACAAAAGGGAATTATTGATTCCGCTGTTCCAGTCCTTCTTTTCCGTCCATCTGTCCCTCCCTCTGCCTATTTCCATCCCTCACTCCTTCCTTGAAAGGCTTCTCCATCATCACCTGCCGGCAGAGCTAAACCCTCTGAGTGTGTACTCTCCTCCACATAAATGATTGGACTGTTGACATGACTGCACAGGACACACGCAAACACACTCATGCACTCCTGCCAGATCCAGGGACAGATTTACACATTTAGTTTAAGAATAAATCTGCAGGCAGCATCACATGGTGTGTTGATACATGATTCTTATTGAGGGTTTACTGTTTTATTGTCACAATCACAAGGTTGGTGGTTTGATCTCCATCTGTTCATATTTGGAAGTGTGCTTCAGTAAGACGCTGAAACACAAAAGCTTCTCAAGAATTGAAAGATTTTCACACTCAATCTCAATCTGTGTGTGTGTGTGTGTGTGTGTGTGTGTGTGTGTGTGAATAAGAACTGTGTCTCTAAATGTTAGCCTGATCAAACCTATGATGACTTCACATATCATTAATGTAGTAGTAGTTGCATCATTAAACTATGGTACTGTTATTGTATTTTAAAGGCATTTAATGTACTTAACCAAAGCATTGCTGTTTTATTGCTCACTGTAATGTTTATCATGTGAGCTTAAAATAAATGGTTCATGATTCATTAGCATAAAGGCTGGAAGCCCTCTAGCACTTTACTTTATTTTAACTCCACATAAAACTACAACTTGTCCTTTTTAAATCTTTGTGTATTGATTAATCGACAGGAGACCAATGGCTTAGTTTAGCATAAAGTCTGGAAGCAATTGGAAATTACACTACTAACTTGCATATTTTTTGTTTCTGAAACAAACAAGATTGAACATGCAATTATTAAAATATGTGCTGGTTTGTGGATTTAATTTAACTGTGTAAAAAGCCGAGTTAGCTGTTTCCCCCTTCATGTAGTCTTCATGCTAAACTAAGATAATCTGCTGCTGGCTTTAGCTTCACATTTATTTATGGCAGTTTAAATAAGAGTGGTTTGGTTTTTTTTAATTCATCTTGCAAAGTGAGCTTATTCCCCAAACTGTTAAACTATTCCTTAAAGAAAATTTCATTTGAAGCACAACATCTATGATGGCATTTGGCACGTCTCTACAGAGGCTCTAACGTCATAACAAAGAACATTTCTTTTCTATTCTGTTCTATTCTGTCAACAGTCTCAAGGTGGGTGGTTTTGGGCGGGTTTTGGTGCTGGCGTTCAGTCCCACCCTGGGACCAGTTTGACTTGGCTGGCTTCTTTAACTCCCACAGAGGGAGTGCGTTTTTCCTACAAGACCGATCCAGAAGAATGTGAGGTCCAAGTCCCCAGTGGCCAGACTTACATAAACTCAGTGTTAAAGCGTAGTTCTGCAGGCTGAAGTGTTGAATACCAAGAAAATAGCTCTTATAAGAATGACATTTGAGAAATATGCTTGGCATTTGAAACATTAAAGAGAAGTGATGAACGGTTGTCAGGATACAAATTCTGAGCGTATATCTGTGCTGGAATTCAGTGTTGCAAGAGGGACTTCAGCATCTGTCTTTGGTTTTTCTCTCTTTCTCTTAGTCTCTCTTAGTTTGTTTGTATGAGAGTGATTAAAGTTGGAATTCAACTTTCTAAAGTCATTTTTAATGATCAGAGAAGATTAGAGCATTTAGTGGATGGATTGTGAAAGAAAAGATCATGGGAAGGAGGTCTTTAATTTAAAGTTATCAAATGTGTGACGGGAAGTGGTTTTTGACATACAGTAAGTGCGCACTTGTACACTTTTTATACATTTATATTTTAACTATTTACATGCAAATGTACTGTATGGATGGCAACATCAGTTTGTTGGTCACTTGGTTGGTCTGTCACTTTGGTCCAGACTGAAATATCTCAGCATGTGTTATAAGGATTGTCATAAAATTGCTGAGTGAGGAGGGCCCAAAAAGATGCTAGAATAAATAACTGTGGATGCAGGGAGGGGCCCATAGAGAATGCCTTTCTACACGGCCCAGAATTTTGTGCTACGCCCCTGCAAAATACCCTGCAAACCTAATGACAATACCATCAGCCTCAGCTGTACTTGTGTTGTATGCTAACACTAAGTACACCAAGATGCTGAACATGGTAAACGTTATGTTTAGCATCAGCATGTTAGCATGCTGCTTTAGCATTAATCTCAGCCCCATAGAGCCGCTATGGTTGTAGACTCCGGCTTACTCTTGTATTGTATTTTTTCATAGCCAAGTTTTCCTGTATTCATACATGACATATCTCTACAAAGGCTTTTGTTAAACACATTTTCTTACACACTACTACAGCTCTCCAGGAATCCTACGAGATAAAGAGGGAGAGAAGAAGGGTGAGTGAGACAGAGCAGCGTAGAGGTCCAAGACAGCAAAGGAACCACATCCAATTCTTAGAAACAGATGACATGATTCACTATGCATTCAGCAGCGTTCAAAGGCTTATGCTGCAAGAGCCAAAGATTTGTATCTCTCTCAAAGTCGAGTAGTAAAAGGCTCAAGAAATTTGCCAAGATTATTACTGTTGGCTGTTGTCGCTGCAGTCAGACAACATTCTTAACGAAATGCTGATGTTCTGTCATTTGTAGTGCTTTTCTCCAACTTTCACAGCCTCATATTTCTTCTGTGTGGTGCAGATTCAGACCACCCTACTCAAGCTTGAGGTCTAAGACCTGAAACAAGTGGGTTCATTTTGATATAGACAGAAAACTGGAAATATACTTTGCCAAGGACAGATAGAGAGTGAAAGTGAGTGAGAGACAATAAAGTAAAAGGTGAAATTAAGTCATAGAGAAGGGGCAGAAAAAAGATTAGGAGTGAAGACAGATGGAAAATGGCGGGAGGAAGAGAGTGAAGGGGGGGGAGGTTAGGATGGTTGATGGTGGATGGGAGTAGCCGTATGAGAGTAATTATAATGACTGATGTTGTTTACTCCCATTTCCCCTCGCATCATTTATTCTGTGGAGGTGGAAAACTCACCCAGTCTTTCTTTGCGTTACAAACTAGTGCTACGGACTGGTGCCAAGCCATGTCATAATCTCTCCTCTTCCGCTAATACTGGAAGCATTTATCCTGCCCTCGGCTTCCCTCTTTCCACCCGCCTTCACTTATATTCTGCTTCCATCGGACTTCTCTCTTTTTCTATTTCTTTACTTTCCATCTGCCTTTGTCCCTATCCGTCTCCCTCCCAGCTCCCTCTTTTTCGTTCCTTTGTTTTCATTACTGCTGTGTTGACACGGCTGTGTGTGACTGCTGTGATTGGGTCGAGCACATGTAAGATGTTAGCATGATGTACGGCTGTTTACACTGGAGATGACAAACTGAGGTTGGATGCTGTCATCCTTTCTCCCTTTTGTGTAATGTAGTCCTGGTTGCATGCATGTTATGCACGCACGCACGCACGCATGCACACACACCAGATTAACACACACCACCCACCTCTTTGTTTAAGCTCTGCTGTTTGTCTTTGCCCGAAAACATGCAACAATGTATGGAAACAGATGCAGAGGGGCAGAAGAGGGAAAGAGAAAGACAGAAAGAAACCCGCAACTAAATATTTTCATCTGTCTGGGAGTGTGGAGCATATGATTTCACATGCCTTTAACACTTTGTACTAAGGAGGAAGGTTTTAGACTGTAGGTCATAAAGGAAATAATAGTGGTACAAATTACTAAAAGTACAGTAAAGTTGAGGAGGGTCTTCCTTGGTGATAATGGTAAACACTTTGGTATTTTCTAATGATCTGCCCATTCATAAAGAGGAGAGGAGAGGAGAGATTTTTTTTCTTCCATCTGTGCTTATTGATTCTGGCACCATGACAGATACCTAATGAGAAACAGGGCTGGAGGAGAGCTCTGAGGACCCCAGAGGGAGCCTCAGTCTGAATCAATGCACACATACACAGAAAAAATACACAGATATGAGAACACACATTCATGCCCGCTGTTAATGCACAGGCTTTTATAGTATTCACAGTCACAGAGAGAATGTTACTGTAAAATAAATGTCACCCATATTCACGAACACTGACCTCCACTGTTTGCCTGGAGCTCCTCAAAGTTCCTTTTTGAGACGTTAATGAGGATTCAAGATTCAATACTTCATTGCTATATCAACTTGGTTAATGGGAACCTAAGGCTTGCTGAGTTCACTCAGACAAAAAGACTAAACAAATCGACATGAGTATAATAGAAGAAAATTGAGTGAAATACAGCACACAAGATAACCATAAAAGAAAAAAAACGCTCCTGTAGCATTCCTGCGTTCCTGGTCTTTCTACCTGCTGTGGCTCAGCAGGTAGAGCAGAGCTGATCACAGGGTTAGCAGTTTATTAGTGACGTGTCCTTGAACAAGAACCCAAAAACCTTGCATGGTAGCTCGCTACCATCAGTGTGTGAGTGTCTGCGTGAAGGGGTCAATGATGCAAATTGTAAAGCTCTTTGGATAAAAGTGCTATATAAATGCAGCAATAATAACATAATTAGATGTATTTTACCCAATACTCCATTTATGGGACTGTAATGGAGGGCTGTTGAGACAGAGAAGTAGAGAAAACAATAAAATTATAACAGTAAAGTAAGAAAAACTCTTGAAATTAATTATTCCTGATTTCTTGACAGAGCAGTGCCCAAACTAGATCCTACACACACACACACACACACACACACACACACACACACACACATGCACACTCATACTTAAACAGAGACATGATTGGAGTGGAAGCTGCTGGAGAAGGATTTTAGAGCAGGAAGTGTGTAATTATTGTGGACAGAGGGGCAGATAGATGGATGTGTGTGTGTTTAACACTCCCACTCAATTTCCCTGCAATCTACTGGACTAATAGAAAGCAGGTGTGTGTGTGTGTGTGTGTGTGTGTGTATGTGTGTGTGTGTGTGTGTGTGTGTGTGTGTGTGTATACACCCAAATGTGAGTGTGTGATACAGTATGTCACAGTAAAAACGGACGCACAGCTCTTGTATCGGGTTGTTGAACTTGGACGATGAATGAGGGACAGGGATAAAGTTGTGTTGGGGGCCGACTCACTGCCATTTTCAGGTCAAGTGGACTCCTCAGGGGCCCAATATAGCCAGAAGTGAATCTCACATGTGAAACACAATAAAGTGTGTCCCTTTTTCGGTCTTATCTTTATTAAAGTAGTAGTCTTTAATAATACAGTTTTTTCCAACTGCTTACACACGTTTTCAAAACTATGTCTCCTTTTTTCAAAACTCTAAACACAATTCCCAAAACTGCACACACAAAATGCAAAATGCCTCACATCTCCTTCAAAATGAAACACTGCATTCAAAATACCATAAACACATCCCAAAATGAAGCATTTGCATCAAATGGCAAACACTTTTTTCATAATAGTTAATTTTTGGATATACCATGTACACACTGTTGTTCTAAATCTAAAGCTCTTTTGTCTTTCATAGGCTTATATCTACATTTACAATGTTCTAGAGAGAAAGTAATCTGCTGAAAGTGGTTGAAAAGTGCACTGTAAAAAGCTATGTAGGCTAATGTTACAGTAAAACAGAAAATATTTATTGGGCAAAACATTACGTTTGTAAGAGTAGCATAGTGTTGTATACAGTAGCATGAAACAAGAAAACAAAACTACAAACATATGTAAACCAAAGGAATCATTTTTAGAATAAAGAATGTGTGTGTGTGTGTGTGTGTGTGTGTGTGTGTGTGTGTGTGTGTGTGTGTGTGTGGGGGGGGGGTTGTATGCACTTTGTGTAAAACAAAGTCTGATTGATTTGTAATGCTTGTCATTTGATAGTTGCATGCAGTATGGGCGCCACTGTAAAGCTACTCAAGATGGGCTGCTCTCATGGTCACTCCGTGGTTGATCACATGATGAATACAGTTTTTGCCCGTTGCTTGAACACGTTTTGCAAAACTTGGCTCATTGTGTCAAAACTCTACACACAAGCAAATAAGACACAACACTGGGAAATAAACCATTCACATCTATGTCAAATTGAAACTCTGCTATCAAAACCTAACAATCCTTTGTCAAAATGTGACTCTGATGACAAAATGATACCCACTTGCATCATATGAATACGCTTTCAGATCAGCAGCAACACACTAGTCTACTTTATATAAAAAAACTGCAGTCTTTTGTTTTCAATGTTTTTATTCAGTTCCACAGAGGGCATGTTTTCACAAACAAAAAATGAAATACTGAATTAAAAATCATTACATTACAGTAGTATATTTTACAGTACAGTAAATTCAGTTAAATCAAAAATAAAACAAACAATACACTACTGTAAACACAGAAAAACACAATTGTGCGCAAGTGGGCTTATGGATCCTGCCGTCTGTTGGGGTCTGGCCACAGGATCTTATCAACATCACAAGCAATGTCTTCTCTCGCTAAGCATCGGGGAAAATATCCCCTTGTGTGCCGAATCCATCCCTGGATTGACCTCACCTCAATGTCTCCAAGCGGGAAAAAAATCCTCTATAGGATTTAGAAATGGCGAGTAAGGGGGCAAGTACACAACTTCAAATTGATCATGGTTGGTGAACCAGTTCTGGACCAGAGTAGCCCGATGGAAACTAACATTATCCCAGACAACAACAAACCTGGGCTGCTCTGGTCCATCCTGTACAACTGCATCATGAAGTGCATCTAGAAATGTGATTATGTGTTGCGCATTATAGAGACCCAGTTTGGCATGATGGTGCAGTAGCCCTCGAAGACTTATGCCAGCACACAATGTGATATTTCCCCCGCGCTGCCCCGGAACGTGCACAATTGCCCTTTGGCCAATTATATTACGTCCCCGTCGTCTGTTTTTGCTAAGGTTGAATCCAGCCTCGTCAATGTAAATACATTCATGCGGCTGGGCAGCTCCATCCATGTCCAAGATTCTCTGTAACAAAAAATACATATTGTGGATGGCTTTACTCAAAGCACACACCTACACTACTACACATACAGAACCGACCCACCCCACCACACAGGTACCTGTGTAGCTTTCTGAATGTATCTATGTGGTACTAATCCAGTGGTACATATTCATCTGTTACTGGACTGCACCCATTATTGTAAATGTAAAGGACTGAAACACTTACCTGTACATATTCATGTTGAAGTTCTTTGACCCTGACACTGTTCCTCTCAAATGGGACCCTGTACAATTGCTTCATGGTCATGTTGTGCTTCACCAAGATGCGTCTGATAGTTGTAATGCTTACTCGATTTATGTTGTTGAATACTTGCCTATCTGCAAGTATTTGTTGCTCTAGCTGGTGGAGACGGATTGCATTGTTTGCTCTGACTAGGTTCACTATGGCAAGTTCCTGCTGTTGGGTGAACAGGCGTTGGCATCCACCCCCAGTAGGTCTTCCAGCCATTCTGTAGAAAAATGCAACCACAAATTGTTCTCGTTTGCTTCTTTTTTACAGTACTGTGTATATTGAACTTTACTGTATTTACCATACACAGTACTGAAACATCTCAATACGTTATCACGGTATGTTTCACAAAACTACCACTTTTGTTGGAAAAGGAGCATTAGCCACCCTGGAATACAATACATGTGATACAGTAATGTGATATGGTACAGTACTGTAAATACTCTAGATACAGTCTGAGTAGAGTAGAGAGTTGAAGACATACCTTTTTTCCAGTCGGAATGTCCTTATTATGGATGAAACTGTGAAACGGCTAAGATTAGGATGGACTCTCTGCCCAGCTTCCCTCATAGTCAGGCCATGGATTATGACATGGTCCACCAAAGTTGCTCTTATGTCATTCAAAATAATGGTCCTTGCGTGGCCTCTTCGACCACGTCCTCCTCTCTCTCTCTCTGTCTTCCTCTTCCTCTGCCTCTAGCTCTCCCTGCCTCCATGCTTGCAAAGTTCTCAAAATGGCTTAACTGAGGCCTTTTTGTAGCTGGCTGATTGGTGTTCAGTTATTTTCAGGTGTGAGTCTACGTCGTTTCAATTACAGTTTTTTTCAATTGCTGAAAGCACAATTTTGAAAACAGGGACCGTTTTCTTCACAACACTACACACAATTAGCACAACCACACACCCAATTAGCAGAACACATCAGACCCTTTGCAAAATGAAACACTCTTGCAAAAACTATATACTAATTTTTAAAAAACAGATTTTGTTACCATATGAAACACACATTCCATATGACTTAATTCAGTTTGAACCAGATACACACTGCTGTTGCTAACCTAAAACACTTTTAGCAATTCTACTTCTCAGTGATTACAGTACTGTAAATGAAGTACACAGAGAAAGTGCAAATATACAATAACTTCACCAAACACTACACAAGACCAATTCTGCAGACTGAGGAAAATATAATTTATTTCTCTCCATATACCCAAATCAGTCAACATATCAACATGGAGAATCACAACAAAACAAGTCCCAGTTTTCATACAGATACTACAGTAGTGTGCATAACACATAAAACATCAAATACTGTATCCAGTACAGGTTACAATTACAGAAAAAACAACAACAAACTAAAAAATTATCTGAAAAAGTACAGAAAATACTAGACATTATCTCTTCGCCTAGCTGGATCTGGCCAGAGAATTTCATCAACATCACAGGCAATATCCTCATTGGCAAGACAACTGTCTTGAATGTCGAATCCATCCTTGCACAGCTGCGGTGTCGACTTGGTCACAGGCGTCCTCCATGGCCTGAATGAGGGGTACCTGGGCCCGGAGATCATAAACACTCGCGTGAATATGGGCCCCCTTCCTCCTTGTCGTTCTCGACCCTCAATCCTCAAATGTCACAGGGAGGGGTATCAAAAGTGCTGATATGGTGCATCCAATGAGCAGCTGATTACTGTAACTGTAGACAGATTTTCTTTTACCTGTTTCCTTATCGAAATGTCCTTATGACACATGCCACTGTATATCTGCTAAGATTTGGCTGAACTCTTAGTCCAGCCTCCCTCAGCGTAAATCCGTGGTTCACAACATGGTCCACTAGTGTTGCGCGACTTTCATTTGATAAATTTGGTCCTCTTCTTCTTTGAGCATATTCTCCGGCTTCAGGTCTTCCTCTCCCTCTCCCTTTACCTCCACCTTGGCCTTTACCTCTGGCTGGGCCTCTTCCTCAACTCTACCTCCTTCTCCTCCTCTGTGGATTCCCCCTCTCACTCTCAGTCTTCTTCTTCTGACACCTTCCATTTTGGTTGAAGGAAGGTGAACTTACCTGCTGCATTTTATATAGTGCTTAAACCTGATTGGTGTGTCTACAATTAAGCAACCATGTGTTTACGTACCTGGTGGCTGTGTTTAACCAATTGGTTCATGGGTGTGTTCATTTGAAAGCCTTTGCTTTGAAATTGCAAGGAAGTGACATCATGATAAATGTCTGTGTCAAATGCATACAAGTGTGTTTAGTGTTTTGCAAATCGCTGTGTGTGATGTTTTGCAAAAAGTGTGAAGCTGACAATGTGCTTACAGTTGTGCAAATCTAGGCCAGTGTTTTGCTCCTTGAGTGTAAGGTTTTGCTAATTGTGGGAAAGTTTTAATTTTAGTGTGTAAGCAATTGAAAAAAACTGTAACCAATGTGTGTTGTATTTTGAATAGATGTGTTTTCCCAATGGTACCCTGAGATTTCATTTTTGAACTAAATGTCTTATGTATGAAATAGTGTGTAGTGTCTAGGAGCAAGTGTGTTGCAGAAAGGAGCAAGGGTGTTACAGAATTGCAACTAAAGTGCAAAGCAGCGCTTTTGTTTAAGGTATGATTACACTTTGTTTAAGGTATAGTAACAACAACTTATGTTACTTTGGTTTAAGCATGTGTCTATAGTGTTCAAGCAACGGGCAAAAACTGTAAGTGTGGCCTTGATCTCATCAGAGATGGCTCTCCTTCTTCCTCTTCTTCCCTCCTCCTCCTCCTCCTCCTCCTCCTCGTTGTCGTCCCCTGTCTTTCCCTCCTCCTCCCCTTGCTCTCTGTCTATTGTTGGCATCCATTGTTCAAAACAGGTAATCTGACCTTTGACCTCTGTATAGGCCTATACTAAAGCAGTGATTGGTTAGTGTTCAGTTATGACATAATGTGTTTGCACGTGAGGAGTGTGTGTGTGTGTGTGCCCTGGTAAATAAGTGTAGCATTTTGATTGGTTGTGTTTAGAAAAGGAAAGCAAGTTTTTGTGTCTTAGGTAGAGAATTGTGTGTAATGTTTTGAAAAAAGTGTTTTATGCAATTGAAAACTGAGTGAAAGGCTGAGAAATAGCTTATGGTTTTGGAGATTTGCTGTGTAATTTTGCACTTTGAGTGAGAGGTTTCAAAAATCGTGTGACATGAAAAGATTTTGTGTGTAAGCAGTTGAAAAAAAACTGTAATAAGAATGATAATAATGAGTTTGTTCACTGCAAGTAAAAAGTTACATTTTGTACAGTACAATCTTGCGTTTGATTACTCGTGTATTTTTCCAGATACCTGTGATGGTGTCATACTTGAGACTGATTGTTAACCAAATCACAGAGGGTTGACGTGTGCGTTAACTCACGTTTGGGCTTAAAAGACAAATTTTTGTTTACGAATTTTACCAAGAAGTTAGTTTAATTCACTAGTGTAAGGGACATGACAAGTTAGAGGGTATCTGTAACAACTGGCATTTTATTGCCAATGATTTTCTTACTGACTGATGTAAATGTAGAGTCTCAGCTGCTTCCCTTCTTACTGGTTGATTACCAGACTGTAGAAGGCAGCTGCGTTATATGTAACCATCTATAACCAGACGGAGTACCACATTAACCCGTGGAAGACACACGCACACTTGCAGTTAGATGGACAACATACATCTGTAATTTATTTCATATGTAGAATAAACATATCCTAAATACATGTAAAGACATGTGAACAGAGTGTGTGTGTGTGTGTGTGTGTGTGTGTGTGTGTGTGTGTGTGTGCGTGCCGGTGTGAACAGGCTTATGCATGCAGTGCTGTTTCACATTGGTCACAGAACCTCTCTCGCTTTCTCAGCCAATCCTCAGCTTCCTCTCAAAGCAATAAAGAAGCATACTTTAAAAATGCCTGGAATTGCCATAAAGTGTGTGTCCTTGTGACTACATGTGTTTGTGCATGAAAGAGAAAGTAGGATGCAGTAAATATGTGTTTTGTATTATTGTAAAGTTGTTTGGTCCGATGTATTTTACCTCACCAGACCTATAAGTGATTCCCTTAAATGTGAAAGATGTAAAAAGGGGTTATGTAAGGTAAAATCTGTTCCTCTAGGCAGGATTTTACACACATCTTCTGTGACTGCTCACATCAGACGTTATAACATGATAAATAAGGCTGTAGAGGCTGGGTAGGTCTCTTGATTTCCTTTTAAGGCTCCTCTGTGTTGCATTTTTATTACTTGAATGTGTTTGTGTCATTTTGTTTGGGTGTGATAACCCCAGTGAAACCCTAGGGGAAAAGGTTGTGACATACAAGTAAAGCAAAAGTGAGACAACTAAAATGTGTCAGAACACTCCACAAAAAAGACAACTACAAAGAGAGAAGATAACAATTTAAAATATATAAAAGAATAAAAAAACATGTTTTTATTGCTTTTTAAAGGAAGGTGTTGTGATGTAATTTACTGTAACTGAGAAGATTTTATACCCATCAAATAGTTGGATGAGCCAGTTAGATGACATTATTTGCCGGAAAAAAGATTTTTACTGCCACAACTTTGCCCACAATGTACAACCCTGCCTTCTTCTCTACTTTATGCTGATTAAAAATGAATTCAAATAAATTGATGAAATTTGAAAAAGAAAAGATAATAGAAAGTAAATAAGAGCTCTACTGCACCCATAAGTACACAAAAGCACACTGAAGCAAAAAAAAAAACTCCACACACACAAACACAGAAAACAACTCCTTTAACACTTGTAAGGTGTTCATATTTTTGTTACACAGCCAATGTTCCCGGGTCTGGTGGACCCACCACATTATTAGGCTTTTAAACTTTGTGTGAGACACAATCCATTTAAAAGGGCGAGATGGCCCCTGTCTGGAGGCACCTCTGACAGCTCTTCCTTCATCTTCTGAAAGTCCTCTGTCCTCTCCATCTCTGTGCCCCCCTTTCTCTCTCTCTCTCTCTCTCTCTCTCTCTATATATATATATATATGTATATATATATATATATATCTCCTAACAGTCAGACATTTAGAGTTACGCCTAAACGGATCTGAAGATTTTTAACGGCACATTCCTCTACTTTAATTTGAATCTCAAAGACGCCCTCCCCCCCTCCCCGCTGCGTCAATTGTCCTCAGACCGAGGTACAGCTATCTATTCCATCCATAAAAAGACCAGAATTGACAAGTACACTCAGACACACAAATGCACAAATGTTTTAAAGGGTGATACTGCTTCTATAGGATGGAGAAGTGTTTGATAGCTTTTGTGGAGAGGTAGGGAAGAACAACTTTCATGAGAAAAATGAGAAAAGAGAAACAACACTGGTAAAGGGATGACAGATGACAGATAGCAAAAGAGCTAATTTTGCCAACAATATACAGAGTGGATACATTTGAATGTATGATCTTCGTGATTACAATTTTCTCAAAATGGCTAATGGACTCCCACAGAATACACTTTTTTTGTCAGATGACTTCACAATTGTAAAAGAAGTGATTTGATTGAGGATCTCCGTGCACCAGCCCAAGAATGACCAGAAAATACCATCATGATTACGAGAAAGCATTTATGATACTCAATCAAATCCCTTATTTTTTATACTTGAACAATTGTTTGGCATCAGAACAATTTTGAAAAACAGGCTGCTCACAGGCCAAGTTAGATGACAGATAGTGTCAGACAGTGACAAACCCAAACTTTATTACTAAGACAAATAAGAGTGTGTCAGCTGCTTTGTTAGTAAAAGGGAACTATTAATCCAATCACGCTCCCTTTCAGATGGTGGCATTACTGTGGCTCCATTTTAATATTTTATAATCTTTGATCAGGCAGGAGGTACAGAAGCCTGACATAAAAATCTCTCAAATCGGAGACAGTACATGTACTGAAGCCACCAGGCACTTTAAACACTAAACTTGCCAAGTTTGTTTCAAATGTTATTGTTAGTATTTTTTATCGTAATGCACTAAATTACTGAAGTGTGCTGTTTTGGGGGTAATGTAATACCTATGTTTTTTGTTCTGAGTTGCGCTGAGACAAATTTCTATCAACTTGGTTGACATAACAACAAAGTCTTAAAACTTAAAGTTTTGTGTGTGCATGAATATGTTCATACTGTGCGTGTGTGTGTGTGTGTGTGTGTGTGTGTGTGTGTGTGTGTGTGTAAAAGAACTGCAGAGGAAAAAGTAGGTTTTGTGCACCAGTTAATGTACCCAGAAAACACCCAATTGGATGCAAGAATAAAAAGGCAAATAGAGCTTGATGCTACTTATCACAGAGGTTATATTTTCCTCTTGTGGTATCCAGCAGGAGACACCACACACTTGCACACAGCAGTCCAGGCCATCAAACAGAGCAGCATGGGTGTTGAGTATTGAATCAGGCGTCAGGTCACGTAGGGCCACAGCAACCAGAACCGGTAATAGGATTGGTCTGGATCAGGACTGAAAAATTTGTCAGCAGCTGAGGAGCTCCTGGTCTCAGTGAGCCTGGGATAAGCTCCAGTGACTGATACCCAAGCTCTCCAGCCGGCTCCATCTCACTCTGGCCAAACCACAAGGTCAAAAAACAACTATACCTCAAAAAATTAGCAATCACACACTTTGTCTTTTTCCCCTAAATCTATTTATGGTTGGAGGTTTTTTATTGGATCAGGGTTAGATTTATAATTTCTGGTATTAAACTGGTGCATCGCAGTTTGGCCAAAAAGTGACATTAAGTGTCTTTTATGTTGTTCTAAATGATTCAGCAGCACAGAATCAGTTGGAGTGAGATGAAGCACCTGCAAATTCAAGATTGAAAAGAAAAACACATGGTGTTAACTGACATAAGAAAGAGAATAAGCATGTCAAGTCATACTAATTATCATAACATAACACCTAATAACCCTTTGTGTTTTTTATGTTTATGCTTATTTAAAAATCAAAAAGGATTGAACATTAAAATAACAGCATGCTGGTACAGTCTCCCAGTTGTGATCAGACCTCCACTCCAGGAATGAAAGTACATATACACACATGCAAACACACACAGAGACGCAAACATATGGACGAGTTGCTGCCCCACTGCATGACAACCTGTCTCTTGGCTCTGTAATAATCACAGAGTAGCAGTACAGTAAAAACACACGTGGTTTACACTACATTTCTCCTAGCATCCATATGTGTGCCCATGCAATCTTAGGCATAGCAACACACATGCACAGCCACAAGGAAAAACATACACACGTACATATACACACACACACACACACACACACACACACACACACACACACACACACACACACACACACACACACACAAAAAAACATCAGTGTGTGGGTTTCCACTTTGGGCATCAAACCACACTCTCTCAAGTTTTGCCCTGGTTTTTCTTTCCTTCTCTCTTGTTTTTTTTCGAGTATTGCCAGGGACCTTGTTCCAAACCCATATGCTGATGTTTTTACAAGACTTAGACACACACACACACACACACACACACACACACACACACACACACATATATACACACACACACACACACACACACACACACACACACACACACACACACACACACACACACACACACACACAGCACCCTGCACATAGAGCCCTGGTTGACCTACATGTTGGCCCAGGCAGGCAGCCAGGGTGGAGCTGATGGTGAACCTGGGCCAGCGCCTTGTGATTTTAACTGCTGCCTTCCCTGGACATTTGCAGATGAAGACAGCAACATAAATATGTTACGTGACAGTGCTTTAATCCAATGTTACGAACAGTTTTTGATTAAAAACTGTATTTTTTTTTTTTTTTTTAATGTGTTTAATGAGGGTTAAGTTGGTGTTTATGTGTATATGTGTGTGTCAGTTTCAGGCCAGGGATCTAAATGTTTTCATAAAGCTATACATTTTTTTTAATATATTTTTACAGCAGTTTGAGGAGCACCTGATAAGAAGTTAAGAGATTACAAATACTTTTACATTAGAAAAGCCAACACTGCACACATTATTGGGGAAAAAATATTACTTTAAGAATTATAAGGAATAAAATACGTTTGGAATAGGAACACGCTTTTGATGGAACTTTAGCTTTAGACATAACTTCATTGAATTGATTTATGATTAATAATAGCAGGGGATGATATGATTGCCACATTTATTTTCCATTTAACTCTGAATCAAAGTAGCCTGCAAGTATAGGTAAAAGGTTAATAGACTACAGTGCGGTGGAATATATTTCAAAGGAAATCACTTTCAAAACGTGTTGCACCTCAAAGACATTTGTACACACAGTTTCCATGTTCTATTTGGGAAGCAGGCCACACGCACCAAACTATGAGAGTGGAAAAAGCGTGCGCGCACACACACACACACACACACACACACACACACACACACACACACACACACACACACTTCCAACAACTAATACACACACATCCACAGACTTTCCTACCACAGCAATACTGATGTCTAATGTTAAACCACTAAACCATTTTAAACCAACCCCCATCTTGCCTCACTGTAGCATTCATACTGTGCACACATACAGCATAGGGAGACATAGAAACAAAGTGTGTGTGTGTGTGTGTGTGTGTGTGTGTGTGTGTATGTGTGTTTGTGTGTGTGTGTGTGTGTGTGTGTGTGTGTGTGTGTGTGTATGTGTGTGTGTGTGTGTGTGTGTGTGTGTGCGTGCGTGCATGCAAAAACCCACACACATATGACCTCTTCTCATGCAGGAACCAATATTATGCCCACAAGCACACACACATGCACAAACTCACACACATGTGGCATTACGTATGTTTAAACAACCGTTTCGTGGTTCACTGCTGGGCTGCTCAGGGTCTGGCTGGAGCCTCTGGGTGATACGTCAGTTCGAGCCATACAAGTTGGGAACCCCTCAAAGTTTGCTTTGGGTTCCAGAGGGACACACTCTGGAGTCCGAACCCCTGAATTCCTGCCCATGGTATGCACTCTGCTTCAACCTCTGGACCCTCACCCCCGAACTGAATGACACACACGCATACACTTCTTTCTTTTTTCTTTTTCTTTTTTGCCGTTAGGCAGCATGTTTATTGTTCCAGGCATTTGTCAATTCATTTTACTGTAACAAGTGGATGACAGGTTTATCTTAAAACCCAAGGCCAGCTAGATAAGTCAAACTGTTATTTTAAAATTCTGACAAAATGACAATGTGAAAATACAGATTGGACGACTCCATTATGATTGCATTAATGTTTGGAAAGCATGGTGACAGGCAGCCAATACTCAGAAAATATAATTTAAGCCAGGTCAACCACTGAGATAGTTGTAACACTATCCCATGAACATAAAATACCCGTGGATCAACCTTGAAATGAGTCGCAATTTTTTTTATCCACACCTTTCCAATGAAAGTTTCTTACAAAATGAGCCAGTTTATTTGGATCAAGTTGTTTACATGAATTAAGGAATGATGAATGAGGAATTTAAAAATGTATTCTTCCAATTATCTGAATTAGAACTTAAGACTTAAGGTGTGTACAGCCCTTATGTGTACATATCTACACTGATTCAACTTTATTGTCATTTTTGAGGTATTTGTTTGTAGTGTTGTCAAGAAATTCCTGATATTTTTTCACTCCTCGTTATCTCCTCAGTGCAAGGAAAGCCAATTGTCTACTTCCACTTTCTTAAACCACATATCAATTTGGGACAAATATCTAGAAAACTTGAGGTCTGTCTCAATTCTATGTTCTTTTAAAATTAGTCTTAAAACGTTTCTGTTAGCCACAGCTAATTTGGGGCTATTAATTCATATCTTACACTGCACTGTACGTTTTTATTCTTGTGGTTGTTCTGTTTTATAGGCCTACCATTTCAGCTTATTTTTATATTCTATTTTTATGTGAATTTTTTGAATGTAGGCTGGTATATCCTCTATTTGTGTGATAGGTAATGGCTAGTCAGAGGGACATTTTCCTTGTACTGCTCCTACAGCTATGTGACTCTATTTCCCAACAGGCATTGCCAGGATGACGAGATGGGTGACGCGACTCTCAGCCAATAGTCTTCTTCCATACACGGAACTCTGAGAGAAGAGGGAAGTTCAGTTTTGTTTACATCGCGGGACGAAAGCGCTTTGCCTTCTTGTCTGAACACATACAAAATGAATGGATAAAACGTTAGCTGACTTCTGCTCTGAAAAGATTTCAGTCTGATGACTGAACGTCTTGTTTACATGTAAGTCCAAGCTACAGTACGGTTTGCTAACATTTGTACGAGACAGTAAAGTAATTAACGTTAACTTGCTAACAAGCTAACAGCTGAAGTAAAGTTAACAAAAAAAATAAGGATGAAAAGCAGTTCCCTTGTGGTGTATCAATGGAGTTGTAACGTAACTCGACACTGTCTGTGACATAAAGAAGTTGTAATTTAAAGTTCTTTTGTATCTTTAAATTGAACTGACATATGTTTTTAACCATGTAACTGCAGTCGAGTGAAGGAAAATACTGGCATCCTGTGGTGTGGTGTAGTTGTTGCACCCCAACGTTTTACTAAGGTAAGCGTGTGTTGGAAAACTGACAAGTAAAAAGGAGCAATTAGCTTTGTATCACTTTAATGCCGCGTGTCTTTGAGTTGATGTGTTTTTGTGTTACTGCTTTAATATAACTTGGGCAGTCTAGGTGTGTCTTTGGGGTGGTACTACTTGAATCATCAGTCAGGAGGGTCCAGTTAGGCTCCTGTTGCTCCAGATGATTTTAAGGTAGATCAATTTTGTCTTTCAGAGAAAAAAAATCAGTAAAGGTTAGGGCTGAAACAGGTAGGTGATTAATTGATTACTAGTCAATTGATAGAAATTTCATCAACAAAGATTTTGATAATCAATTAACCATTGAAAAAGTACTTTATCAAGCAAAAATGTCAAACATCCTCAGATTCAAGCTTCTCAGATGTGAGTGTTTGCTGCTTTTCTCTGTTTCATACCATTGTAAACTGAGTATCTTTGGGTCCTGGATAGTTTTCCTGGATAAAAAAGAATGCCGCTTCGGGAAGCTGCGATGAGTAGGGCTAAAATTACCAGTTGTTAAAGGAATAAGTTGGTTAATTAAATTTTTCAGGCACAAATGCCAAACATTCTTTCTCGGTTTAATGCTGTTCTTTGTTAGACTGGGTAAACCCAGTCCGATCTGCCGGCGATTTGATTTCGCCCTGCAGCTCAGGCTGGAAACCTGTACGTTTATCTATCCTGCTTCCGTTACAATTTTGCGGGGACCAATCACAACCTGGCTTATCCACCTGGCGCGCTATTGGCGGGTTTAACATGATGACGATAGAGAAGCGACCAAGCAGCTTCTTGTTTACATTCAACATAGTGGCCCCCGAAGCGCAGCAACCCGTTGATGCCGCTGTCGCTGCTATGTCACCCGGATCGTTGGTCTGATTGGTTGAAGGACTATCCAATTGCGTACAGAGTCATTTGAACTATGCCCGTTGATCTTGTGCAGTAGAAAATACAGAGCAGACTCTCCAGACTAATGTTCAATCTTAAAAGATTGAACTTAAAAGATTGAACTTGGTCTGGTGATAGCCAGACTAGTTCTTTGTATTATGTGATAGTAAACTGAATATTTCTGGGTTTTGGTCTGTTGGTTGGACAAAACAAGCATTTTGAAGATGTCACAATGGGTTTTAGTAAATTGTGATTGGCATTTTGCACAATTTTCTGACATTTATTGACCGATAAATCGATACGAAATTAAGTGGTAGATAGTGCAGATCAATGGAAGGATAAAGCCTGACACTCAGATGTAAGGCTTTGCCCATCTGCTTCCGCTCTCTGTGTGTTTCCGTTCTTAGAATCCCTTCGCTATGGGAAACAACAACAACCTTCGAGCTAGCAAGCTACACGCTGAAAATTGCAAGTTTTGAAGAAAATTTGGATTGTGCAATGAAGCAGGCCCGCTTGGTTCTTTCGGTGTACACTTGTTAAGATTTACAAAGAATATGTTTCATATGTTCCTCCAAAACAAGTTCCTTCCCAAGACTTATTTTGCAAAGGCACTGTCGCTGCATTAAAAGCTTAGCTCCGCCCAAGACGATTCTGATTGGTTTAAAGAAATGCAAACAACCCAGAGCGTTTTTTTCTCCTATTCCAGAATGTATCTGTGGTGTAGCTAGACTTCACTCCACAGCGCTGTGGAGATAGGTCTGGCAATGCGATGCAATGCTATTGGCAGATTAATCGAAAATAAAAATACTTGTTAGTTGCAACCTCAGTAATGAGCATTTTGTTCACTATTTTCTGATATTTTAAAGACGTAACCATCAATCTGTTGCAACCTTAGTAAGGGTAAGTTGATGTTGGCTAGAACAGCTCTTTTGCATATTTTCTCCAAGTCTTAGTAACTCTACTGGAGGAATGAAACACAGTTCTGTAGTTCCTTCATTTAGTGTTTTGATGATGGTGGTAAGGAGTACTGTCTAAAAGCCGTTGCATATGATTCACATTATTTCCATCAAACCATTCAATGACCTTTCGTGCAGTGTATGGATGTATCTGTACTGTTTGTTTTTCAGCTATTTTTTTCAGGTGTGTATTGATGTGTGGTTGCGTGCGATAAGTGTGGCCTTGTACAAGCAAAATGATGAAGAAATATATAATTACATTAGCCATTATTCCTTTTATGACTATTATTGAGACAACCCTTACATTACTAAAATTTAATCCAGGTGTCCTTAAATATAACATATTGAAGCACCCATGAGTGAATTCGTAGAAAGTAATGTTTAACTGATTTGATTATACTGAAATAATGTCAACAATCTCATAATTGGAACAGCAAACTCACCCTTACCCAAAGTCCACAAGTTTAGTTTAACAAATCTTCAAAGATAATATTTGACCAGTCACATCTCGTTCCTGCTCCAGAATGTGTTCAGCCAACACCAGAGCTGCTGTCAAGTGTGTTTATGTGCAGTACATATTTTTTTGCCTGAATGACATGCATTTGCGCCAATAAAGTTGTGTAAGTACAGTATATATGCCTGTGTATTCATGTAACTGTCTGTGTCTGATAGAGATTTTGGATGACTCTCTGTTGCGTAGGTATTCGGCATGCGGTTCTTTTCCACCTCTGCTTTACTAAAACCTGAGTCCCAACACAAGTCCACAAGAAGCGTTTGTTCCTAAATTGGTTGAGCTTTTTTTCTCCCCGAAAATGAGTATTTATATATTCACATCAGCGAGCCATAGGGGCTTTCCAGCAGAGATGATGGCAAGACATTAAACAAATCGTGTGTAACGAGGTGATCATAAAACACAACCCTGTGGTGTCTCACACAGACCTGTCATTATGGCAAAAAACAGCGCGTGCACGCACACACACACACACACACACACACACACACAGACACACACAGACACAAAATTCTCAGGCTATATACAGACACAGAACACATCCTCACACACACCTTTGTGATCTGCCCCCCACGTTTTTCTCTCCATCATCAAAAGGTGAAGAATGTGCTGTTTATTTCTGTGTGTGTGTGTGTGTGTGTGTGTGTGTGTGTGTGTGGGGTGGGGGGGGGGGGGGGGTTGTTTCCCTGGAGCTTAAAAGTTGTGTGATTGTTAGATTGTGGTAATAAAAGATCTTAACATCAGGTTAACTTTATTTATTTATGGTTACAATTGACTTTATAGTTAAAGCAGATTCAATAGCATTTTTTTTGGGTAAGAATGTGTTGACCTTTATCTGTCAAAGTCACAAAAACATTCCCAGTACGCTTACAATTCATGTGGTAAATCATATCGTATATTAGTCAGGTGTACACTTTTTACACAGACTTGTTGACTCTGTTGCTATTAAGCACACCACTGTCAGCTTAACAGCACCACTGTCACTTTACTGTCATTTTGTCTCCAAATGCTTTTGTGTAGTTTCTATTTTTATTTAGTTTTTCTTTTAGTTTATGTACTAGGGCTGCTCGATTATTGAAAAAAAACATAATCACTATTATTTTGGTCAATATTGAAACTAGATTATTTAACACGATTACTCATTGACTTTTGGAAAGATGTTGCATTTATTGAACTTAAAAAACAGTTAAACAAGTCAACAGTGAAAACACCTTGAACTGTGAAATTTCCCTTAAAGTGCCCATATTATTCTCATTTTCAGGTTCATAATTGTATTTTGAGGTTATATCAGAATAGGTTTACATGGTTAATTTTCAAAAAACACCATATTTTTGTTGTACTGCACATTGCTGCAGCTCCTCTTTTGACCCTGTGTGTTGAGCTCTCTGTTTTAGCTACAGAGTGAGGCATCACACTTCTATATCATCTTTGTTGGGAGTCACACATGTGCAGTAGCTAGGTAAGGACTACTAGCTAGAAGCTGGCACTTCTAGCGGTTAGCCACCTTGTCTCAATGGCAAAATACTGCTACAACACACACGAGTTCACCCTAATCTACAAAATAAATTGTATAGAACTACATTCAGAAACCCGTATCTCACTCAAAACAGCATGGATGTTTTTTTCTCCAAGTTTGTATGCGTGTGGAAGCACCAGAGACACAAAATAACTCCCCAAATCCCAGAAAGTGTTTTTGTTTCAAAATATGGGCACTTTAATACTTTTCTCGTTCAACTTTTTGAATTCCCCTTCAGAACACAAGACAAAATAATAGTTTACTTTCAAAATGTTATGTGCAAAATCATAATTTTTCTCGATTACATTGTTTTTGTGATCGTTAGGAGCCGAAATCGAAATCGCACTCAACATTTTGATTAATTGTATAGCCCTTTTTTGTACCTCTTTTTTCCACCGCTGGGGATCATCATCATACATTTGATTTACTTAGTAGATGACGACAACGTTGACAGTAGCAACACTCATTACATACATTGCACCTGTTGTATAAACTGTCTCTGGTCTCTTTTCTTGAGGTTTATAATGCCCTGTGAAGTTTTTTTGTAAGTTTCTGTTTACATTCAGCCTTTCCCACCAAATACACTGCGTTTATCATTGAGGTCTAACAAACATGTTGAATGTATTGCCTTCCTCATAAAATGTTTGCAAAGCTGAAAAAAATATACATTTTAAATCCTGCGTTGTTTACATTTATTATTGAGCTTGCAGTCTAGTGGTCGCAAACTCCACGAGGCACCTTTAGTGCAGGTGGTCTTTGTTTGAGGTGAGAGTTGGCTATAAAACACTTTGGAAAACCCAGAGTTTCTTTAAAACATCTAGGGATGCTGATATAATACATTGAAATTGTGAAGTCATGATCACAGTGTAAAAATGTTGACATTGCAAAGCCCTAATAACCACAAAGTTAGGATAATTAAAGGGACAATTCACCCCAAAATCAAAAATACATATTTTCTTCTTACCTGTAGTGCTATTTATCAATCTAGAGTGTGTTGGTGTGAGTTGCCCAGTGCTTGCCCAGTGTATTGTCCCTTTAATGACATGATAATATATTTGTATTGTTTTTTTGTTTTATCCTTGGGCTTGACGACTGTCTTGTTCTTTGTCTCACTTAGGATCTTGCTTGGATCCTAAGTACATTCACCTGTACAAGCAGCAAAATGTCTCAGCTGCATCCACTGATCCAGCTCCAACAAATGGCAGAGCCCCTGCTGAACGTCCAGGAGATGCAATTCTGGCTGGACAAAGCAGTGGCTTGGGGGCAGGCTGACAGCTCAGACACTCAGAAAGACACCTGCCTGCACTTGAGCAGACTGAGGGATTTCCTCCAGCAACTCCTCTCCCATATCAACAACATGGTGAGCAGATGTAGTGAAAAGTTGAGTTTGAGTTTATTAACTTTGTCACAATGCAAGGGAAGCTCTGAGATTTATATTCATGACAGATTTGGATAGACACTTTATTTCCCAGATGCCTATTAAGTCTAATAAAATGGTCCGTATCCACTAAGAGGCCTGTTTTACAGTCTTGACACACCTTACCTAATTAAATAAATTAGATCAGCAAATCAGTTAGGCAAAACAGCCACCCTAAGTTAATTCAAACACCAGCACGTCAAATTAACACACACACACAAACGTGCACACGCTCATTCTCTGTCCAAGCCAAGGCATGAACAGTAAGCCCAGCGTTGGTACGGTCCTGCTAACAGAGGCTGCTCTGTGCTGTGCAGAGGCTGTGTATGTCTGGCTGGCAGTGCGGCAGTGTTGAGTTAGTCAGGTAATAGCCGCATTGGGACCTCCAGCGCTAACCTAATGTATCCCCATATCAGGTCCAGCAAATTTGGGAAGGGGGCAGAGGACAGGAGGGGTGCTGGACTGTGAGATTTCAGTGGTACTACAGCCTTGCCTCCTCCCTCCAGGTTTTTCCCTTTAGCACTTTCTGTCTTTCTGCTTTTTAAAACCAAATTTCCCTCACATTTCTTTCTCGCATAATATACTGTTTTTCTTGTGTAAGAACTCTTTTTATAGTCATGGTGCTCTTGCAGCATTTAATTTGTGATTCTCTACAGTCCAGTTTTACTGTTATACACTCAGGGTCTACTTCCTCTCCACTTCGGCAACTAGCCATATATATTATAGATCAAGCAGTGGCTATTCTTTTTTATCTCTGTCTCCTTGTCTATTAGTGTTATTCCGGGTATACGTATTGCAGAGGTGTCAGAATGTGTAGGATGATGGAGCGGATACCAAGAAAGAAAAAAGAATGGTATAGCTTAATTGGGTTGAAATTCTTTTTACTGGCAGGAGACTCATAAAAGACCATCTGAAGATAGCCTGCTTCTTGGCAGCATTTTGCATCCTTTGATAAGTTAATAACTTTCCTGTGGCTTATGCCCCAAAATGAGAAATACTCATTATTAATTTCCAGGTTCACACTTGGTTAGAAAAGTGGAATTGGGGTATGTTTCCTATTTCAATATTGCACTTCTAAAAAGAATAGTTTGATATATTTGGGAAATATGATTTCTTGCTGAGAGTTTGATTGATACCACTCTCATATCTGTCCTTTCATTGTGAAGCTGGAGCCAGCAGCTGCTTAGTTTAGCTTAGCATAAAGACTTGAAAGAGAGGGAAACAACTTGCCTGGCTCTGTCCAAAGGTCTCTATATCCACATTGTAGCACCAGTATAACTCACTAATTAACGTTTAATGTTAATGTTGTATCTTGAATGGTAATCTGTACAAAAACCGAAGTGTTACATGGCTGTTAGCATGTTAGATGGGGTTATGTGCCAGCCTATTTCTTGGACCGGCGCAGTAACTTCCTGGAGTCTTGTCATCACCGTGTGGTTGCCAGGCAACCAATGGAGATTTCAGAAAGTCACTGTGCCCAGCCAATAAATGGTCCCGCACATAATACGCCATTAAATCACAAATTGACGTTTTTACTATTTAGTTTTTGTAAGGATTAAACAAATGAGATATTAGTTGTAAATGTGTCAAATGTAGAGGTGCAGGTTTTGTTATCTATGGAGAGAGCCAGGCTAGCTTTTCCCCCCTTTTACAATATTTATGCTAAGTTAAGCTAACCTTCTGCTGGCCCCAGCGTAATATTGAACAGACAGATATGAGAGTGGTATTGATCTTCTCATTTAACTCCAGGCAAGAATGCAAATAAGCTAATTTCCCCAAATGATGAACTGGTCCTTTAGAGTGCTTGTCTTTGTGCATGTGCATTTGCTTATTGTTGTACATCTAAAATCACCATAGAAGTCCCCTAAGTGATTTACCATGGTCGCTACACCACTGTTGCAGTATCACACCACTTCCTAAAGGATTTGAGCCGAAAAATTCTGCTGCCCTGCTGTATATTTATGTGCTCACCATAGTAACTTTGCTATTTAACGTTAGTTAATGGTTAATGGTTAACTGATGTCATTAACAGAAGTGTTTCCTCACCATTCTCTTCATCGTTTCGTCTATAAACTTGTCCCATTTGCCTCCCTGGCTCATACATAATCAGTCACTTCTGTCTGAGATGTCTGTCTCTAATCAAGACAAGATACATTGTCTCAAAGCCCATTTATAATTAAGGACACTGTTGACAAGGCTTTGATGGTGATTTGGCCCTGGTAGTCAGTGATAATTACTTTCTGTTGCGATTGCTCATTCTAATGGGTATTCCAAAGCATTAGTAAAGTTCTTATTGTAAATGAACATTCCTTTGTAGTTATGCACATCTATACTTGCACACAACGTTTACCATGTGTTGTTGGATTGATAGGAAGGCTGAGTGTGAGGGCTGTGTTCCAGACAGCATTGGTGGTGTAGTGGGGGCATTTAGAGAAACCCTGGACTATTACCACTCTGCTTCCCACTAATGGTGATCTCATCTACTGGAGTGAGTCAAGTTAATATCCTTGTCTGTCTGTTGCTGTTTTTTAACATATAGGCCTACAATTACCTTATGTCTTCCTATTATCCAATGCTACATTTAGGCATATCCATGTTTGCTCAGTGCTCTCTGATTATTTCTGATGAAAGGTGCATAAAGCAGGAATGATGCATATTGGCATTGCAGCAACCTTTGTTTCCTATCTTTATTTCTTTTCTGAAATTCTTAAAACTCTTTATTCTTTCCTTTTCCCAGTCCTCTTATCTTCCTAACTAATAAATACCCCCACAGTACTGGCAATTGCTGTTTGATTTGGGGTCCAAAAAAATCTACATAGAAATCTAAAAAGTATAAACATGTTTTATTTTCTCCATAAGACACAGTAGACTCTGTAGCTAAGTTCTCTCCTCTTCTAATAGCGGTGATAAAAAATTGTGTCAGAGGTGTATATACAGGAGCATGTTTGCTTGATTGAGTGTTAATTTAGCTCGTAGGATGATGAGCCAATGGGGAAGACGTGGAAGAGGAAGATGTTTTGAAGCCCACCAGAAACATGTACATGGCAGTGAATTAAGCCAAATCATCTTTGGTTAAGCTACATCACACTGCTTCAATTACAGCTGGCTTACAGTATACGTATAAGATTTCTTTCTGTGGGTTTCTCCTGCAACAAGGCTGTCCTCTATAGTTCACTTAGGTCAGAGGTGAAATGTATGATATAGTCTTTAAATATGGGATGAATACTAACTAATTCTGTAAATGCACATGATTCATGCACACTTGTGCAGACATGCTTGTAAATTAGTCAAGGCAAGCCAGCTTTATTTGTATACATTTCAGCAACAGGGCAATTCAAAGTGCTTTACATAAAACATTAAAAACGACTAAAAAAAATTAAAAACAGATAAAACATGAGAATAAAATGTACAGTGCAGTATAAGAACAAGTTAACCGAGTCCAACTCGGGCTTCCCAGAGGGACTTTTTTTTTTTCTTGAGTTTATGACATCAGGATTTGAGTCAGAGAGAAAAATCACAGTATCATCAGCATACATTAAGCATTTTGAATGATTACACACTTGAGGGAGATCGGCGGCGGACCTGCAGTTTTCTGGACGTTTGTTCCAGATATGTGGAGCATAAAAACTGAATGCTGCTTCTCCCTGTTTAGTTCTGACTCTGGGGACAACAAGCAGACCTGTCCCGGACAACCTGAGAGGTCTGGGTGGTTCATAGTGTAGCAGCAGATTTAGTGATTTATAAACCAGCAAAAGTATTTTGAAATAAATTCTTTGAGGCACTGGAAGCCAGTGTAAAAACTTCAGAACTGGAGTGATGTGATCCACTCTCTTGGTCTTAGTGAGGACTCGAGCAGCAGCGTTCTGAATCAGCTGCAGCTGTCTGATTGATTTTGTAGGGAGACCTGTATAGACACTGTTACAATAGTCAAGTCTACTGAAGATAAAAGCATGGACAAGTATTTCCAAATCCTGCTGAGACATAATTCCTTTAACCCTTGAGATATTCTTAAGGTGATAATAGGCTGACTTTGTAATTGTCTTAACGTGGCTGTTGAAATTCAGATCTGAGTCCATGACTACACCTCGATTTCTGGCTTTGTCTGTTGTTTTTAACATTGTTGTATGAAGCTGAGCGCTGACTTTTAATCGTTCCTCTTTTGCTCCAAAAACAACCACCTCAGTTTTTTTTTTATTTAATTTAAGAAAGTTCTGGCACATCCAGTCGTTAATTTGTTCAATGCACTTAGTCAGTTTTTGTATTGGATTATAGTCCCCTGGTGATAAGGTTATGTAAATTTGTGTGTCGTCCGCATAACTATGGTAACTTATTTTGTTGTTTACCATAATCTGACCCAGTGGAAGCATGTAGATGTTAAACAGAAGAGGCCCCAGAATGGAGCCTTGGGGAACTCTGCACGTCATATTTGTATGCTCACATAATTACCTATAGATACAAAGTAGTCCCTATTCTTTAAGTAGGATTCAAACCAGTTTAGTATTGAGCCAGAAAGGCCAACCCAGTTTTCAAGTCGGTCTAGTAAAAATGTCATGGTCGACCGTGTCAAATGCACTAATTAAATTAAAGTAATATGTCACCTCTTTGATCTGTCTTCTGTGCTGTATGTCCCACTTCAGTCATATTGTAAAAATAATGTGTCTAACCCAGAAAACCCCCAATTTATTTAACCCAGAAAAGTAATAAGATGGAACCAAAATAATGTTGTCCACCTGTATATAATGTTATCCTGAATCAAAAAATAGTTTGACTGAAGGCTTTTGTCTCATTCTCCAGCTTGACTTGAATATTTGTGTTTTGCCCTGGAAAAGCACAAATAATGTCAAGTACTTTTCTGACAAATAAGCTATGTTTTGTCATATTAAACTAGAAACAACAAATTAGTTGGTTCTGGTTCTACTGAACAGCCATCTTTTTTTAAAGATAATTTTTTGGGCATTTGTAGGCCTTTATTGACAGGACAGCTGAAGAAATGAAAGGGGAGAGAGAGGGGGAATGACATGCAGCAAAGGGCCGCAGGTCGGAGTCGAACCCAGGCCCGCTGCGTCGAGGAGTAAACCTCTATATATGGGCGCGCACGCTACCAACTGAGCTATCTGGGCGCCCCCAAACAAGTTTTAATAATCTGTCTTCTGTTTGGCTCTGATTTTAAATAAGAAGTGTGACCAGCTTGTTTCCATTGGTTTCAGCGAGCTGCTGTGACATATAGGAATCTTTCCAAACCTTAAGTCTAAAACTTAAACAAGAGAAGGTCATCTGAGAAAATGTAATATTTTCAAAACTGAAATTTATAGAAAGTCAGGATTAAAGGCTATTCAAGTTCTGAAACGCAGTGACTGCCCTGACTTGAAACCTTCTGGATGTTTTAATTGGCTGTGAGGTGAAATAAATCACATGGTCTTTTGTTTGAGCTGGATAAACAAGCACAGACACACATACTTAAACTGTTACAGGTATAGCACCCTCGACCAGAGCCCTGTTCTGTGCTGTGTATCTCTCACTGTTGAAACTATGGTTGATATTGTGACATGACCAAAATATGGGAAACAAAGGTGATGCATGGATGATGTAGTGTGCACCTGTGGATCTGCCTGTTATTCAACTCAATATCCTCATTAAGTAGGCTAACCTTGTGATTTTCTAACGTATGAATTTCTGGCACAAGGTTGAAAGAAAAAACCAAAAGAGGATGAAACGGGTGAGGAGGTGCAAACATCTACAGTGTTTCCCCATGGTTGACTGCATTGAAGTGGCACTTTTAAATCTGGTTCTGTTAATCCCATTATTTCGTTCTTCCAAAACAGTGGAAAACACCAGTTGCCAGGAGTAGGGCTGCTCGATTATGGAAAGAATCATAATCACAATTTTTTGGGTCACTTATTGACTTTTGGAAAGATGTTCCATTTATTGAACTTAAAAGACAGTGAAACAGTTAAACAAATCAACAGTGAAAACACCTTGAACTGTGAAATTTCCCTTAATACTTTTCCCATTGAACTTTTTGAATTCCCCTCCAAAACACAAGACAAAATAAGAGTTTGTAACGTGCAAAATAATTGTTTTTCTCGATTACATTGCTTTTGTGATTGTTTGGAGCCAAAATTGCGATTAAAAAAAAATGCACAGGGGCTACATAACATTTTAATAATAATTATAATGTATACTGAATTCTTTCACATTTTTTATTACACACACATAGTAAATACACACACATGCACATGCATTGGAGAGATGTCATAGTGAGGGGGCTGCACTTGGACAGGCACTCTGAGCAGTTGGGGTTTGGTGCCTTGCTCAAGGGCACATTGGCACCTTACATCACTTCCAGCAAACTTCACGGAAAACAATGAGGGAAAAACAGCATCACTGATCTGTTTTAATCTGTTGTGGTGGCTGTGGCTCAGAGGTAGAGCGGGTCGGTCTGCATGCGCATGTGTGTGTATCACCACAAGATTGGTGGTTTGTTCCCAGGCTCCCCCGGCCACATGTCAAAGTGTCCTTGAGCAAGACACTGAACCCCAAGTTGCTCCCCGGACGCTGTATGTGGCTATGCACTGCTCTTAATGGGTTTCACTAGCAAGGACCACACCATCAACCAGATACACTTTGAACAATTTAATAATGAAAGATGATTGGAATGCGAGGCATGAAGTCGCTGGTATGCGAGACGTAAAGTCGCTTGTAGTCATCATTTGACTTGGTGTTGTGGGGAGGCTTCGGTAGGGAATCCGCCGTAGAACCTGGGCCTGACAGACCCTGGGCCTGACAGACCCTGGGCCTGACAGACCCCCTTAGGACCTAAAGAAGAGGAGAAAGGAGAGGAACCGAAAGAGGGTGGGAGAGAGGGGTGCGGAATGTGAGAGCGAATAAGAGCAGAGGGTTAGGTGGGTATAGGAATACTGTATTCTGTTTGAGGTGTGGCCCTGCTCCTGAAATTATGCTAGATAGCACCAATACATGCAGAGATTGAATTTAACTACATTGTACTGTACGATTGTATGTGACAAATAATAAAGTTTCTTCTTAACTGAATATTCTCTGGCCTAGCTCAGCTGAAACACAGAGTCCGTCGTTCACTACCAAATTTACTTTCAGAGAACTAACCAATTAAGTCATTTGTCCAAGCAGGGCAGCTCAAAGGTATAAGAGTATTCAAAATGAAAAACATGTAGACCATTAAAAATAATTATCTCTAATTATGTCTCTGTTCTGTCCATAAGAGTTCCACGACAGAGACCATGAAGAGGCTGCCCCTCCTAGGCCAGTTTCTTGGCCGACTCTGCTGGAACCCTTATGTCACTGCTGATGGTGAGTGTACCTTCGGACTCATGATAATGTCTTTACAAGCATGGGTCATTTTGATGCTTGTTGTCTGTGTAAGGGGTGTTATATTAAACCACAAAATCTACCGTCCATGGTGTCTTACTGTCTGCAGGTACAGGCAGAAGGTTGTTGTTCCAGTGTCTGTGGGGACTTTACTCGGAGCATCCAGGCAATGCTGTGGAAAGAAAAGCCAACCAGTGGATACGGGTAAGGACTGGACTTTCTTTATCTCTGTTAATAGAGAACTTAGACTGAAGTAAATTGTGTAGATTTTTAAATATATAAGGGACAAGATTTAAGAAAAGTGATCTGCACTTGCTGTTACATGCCACCTTCAATTTCTGTGTTATTCACTTCATCTTTGCATGTGCAGTAACTGGGCATTTTCATATTTTTTACTATTTACCCTCATTTTTTTGTCATCTCTTTATTGTAATCTCTCTAATAAAAGTACAAGAGTACCATAAAATACTTATTAAAAAATGAAGGAATAGGGCTTGGCATCATTTAAAATACTTTGATACCAGTCTCAATAGATTACCTCAGTTTTGTTACATTTTTTGTCACCTCATGCTGTTTTTCGTAACCCATAACATTGAAAAATGCATCAATATTTAATTTAGTTTTAACACAAATCAGTTGTACAAGACATTTGCCTCAATAAAATACAGTCTGAAATTCTGGGCAACAACAGTCTGATGAACAAATGAAGTTTGTTAAGATTATAAACAATACGTTGGTCAATGTTAGACATACGTATGCTTGTTTGTATCATAATTGATTAGTGATTATTTCTGATAATGGCAGCTCACTCACAAGTCAATTATGATGCCACATAAAGTCATCTATACTTGCTACGATTTCATTGGTCATATGGACCCACCTAATGAGGAGACACAGATTAAAGACATAACTGAGGGAAGCTGGAAAAACTAAAACTCTGAAATATTTAGAATTTTTAAGCTACGGTTCAGCCCATTCATAACATTATTGAGTTGTTACTGTATATTATTTTCCAATCATCCATCATAGGCCTTTTCTCAGTATTCTCAAGCCTGATCTGTTTGCTGTTTATGTCCTAATTAGTTCTGGGAAGACTGGACATACAGATGGATTATCATATCTTTAACAAATACTCCAACAAACTAAAAAGAATCTGTCTTTGACTGCCTTTTGGGCTGCTGAAGAGATTTTCTGTCTAATTTACTTTTAATAGGAGTTCTCTTGCCAGCCCTCTGTGTCTCCTCTCCAATGGGACATGGATGATAAATGAGGTACATAGGGTCTCTGTTAGTCTAAGCCTTATGTGCCCAAAACTGTAAAACATATTTTGAAAGCAAATTAAAATTGACTGTTTCACTGCCTCTTGTCACCAGAGAAGGATCAGCCTTTATATTATGGTTAGTTGATCTTGCTCACTGTGTTTTCATGGCACACACACACAAAGGAGGGAAGGAGAACAGAGGGAAGAAAAGATTCAGCAATTTTAAACTTTGAGAGGGTTCACACAGATGGCTTATGATAAACAATGTGGGACCTTCACATTTTTGCCAGATTAACTGTGTGTTTGTATTCTTTTGATTAATTTCTCATCTAATAAAACAGCTTGCTAATTAAAACAGTGCCTTGAAAGTAAACCTTGAATTTGCCAGATGGTCTTTGACCCATAAGAGGGGAAGCGCAGTGCATAAGTGCCTGGTTGTGTTTGTGTCTACAGTATGTCTGTGTTTTGATATGGGCATATGTCTGTATATCTACATGTGAATGTGCATGTGTTCAAGATGGTGTATAGATTTACATTTATGTATTTTTTTTTTTTAAATCAAGGAAAACATTTAGGAAAAGGGATTTAGTATCATGGCTTTTATGTTGGTGTACCTTCAATCCTTACATTATCTCTACATATAAAGCCATTTTACCTTACTAATTTTTGCTTAAAGGGGCAATCGTGATAGGAGAGAATTAGGCAGCAACAATTAAGGTTTGGTAAGAGAATAAACTTTGCTAAGGTTATGAACAGTGTACATTGCTTTCTTAAATGCAGGAGAACCATGAAATAACTGAGATAAAACTCCTTAAAAGTCTCTTCTACTGACGTGTTTTCATTCTTGATGAACATTTAGAGCAGTTTAGGTTGAAACTGTATTTTCAACATTGTATAGTATTTAATTGTAGCTGAATGCTTGTGGTACGGAACTGACGGTCAGAGTTAAAGGGTTCACTCATGCTAAAATTGCATGCAGGGCACTACCAGATCAAAGTGTTGATACAATAAAGTAGTACAGTACAATAAACTCATTTTCATATTCTCGCCACAAATGACAGGAATGGCGGGAAGCACAAAAAAAAACATTCACCGCAGCTCATCCCGTCTGGGGGAGCAGTGTAGATGTATGGTTTTAGGCCAGAGATGGTCTGTCTCTCCCTGAGTCTGTGTTGTGTTGGACTGCCTGTCCTGGAATGCAGAATGCAGCCTGTTTTTTGTTAGCCCTGTCTGATCTTGCTCCCCAACATTGTTTTCTTGCTGCCTCCATAATAGACTGAGGGTCTGGTGCTAAGTGGCACCTAAATACCATATTTGTGTAAGTTTGGGCGTGTGCTTGCATATGTATGTGAATATTTGTGCAAAAGCGTGTGTTTTACTGCTACCGTATATACTGTTAGTAGCCACATGTTTTTTTCTCTTTAAATTATAATAGTGTGCAGAGTATTTTGCCTTTTCGCCCTCACATCTTTCCTTCACCCCTCCCTGTCTGCCTCTCCTCTCCACATCTGAGTGTTCTCACTGGGTTTGATAAATGCTGGGTACAGCCACATAGCTGCAGGCTATGTCAGATAGTCATTAGCTCAATCGGTCTGTTTCTCTACATCCTGTACTAGCAGAGGGACCACACAGGGCTGCAGTAACATGGCATGATCTTTGAGGAGATGACAGATAAGTAAAGCATGAGAGTGTAATATTAGAGGGCCAGAGGATGGATTGAGTTTGATAGCTTAATCTTTGACGTGTATCTTTACTGACTCCAGCAGGGTGAACCACAGGTAGGCCCTGAAGCTACTGTGGCAGCTTTATGGTTTGACAACATATTTTGGACTCTTTGCTCACATTGGCTGCTATTTAATTAAGAGATGAAAGCCTCTTTGTGACAATAATGTTTCCCCTTTATCTTTCTATTTCGTCTTTAGTAGCATCCCTCCTTCAGTAAGTCTGACTTACTGAAAGTATTATTTATTTGTCTTGGGAGTCTTGACGTCACCGTGAGTAGACGCTGCACAGGTACTGGGCTGGTGAATAAACTGTTGATGTATTTTTGAACAGAACGAGGACAGAGGCTAGCCGTTTCCCCCTGCTTCTGCTTTTTAAGCTAAGCTACTCGTCTGTTCTATACTTAACACACCGACATGAGAGTGATATTGAACCTTTCATTCAGCATTTTCGGCCTTTATTTTGACAGGACAGCTGAAGACATGAAAGGGGAGAGAGGGGGGAATGACATGCAGCAAAGGGCCGCAGGTCGAAGTCGAACCCGGGCCCACTGCGTTGAGGAGTAAACCTCTTTATATGGGCGCTCGCTCTACCAACTGAGCTATCCGGACTCCACCTTTCATCTAAATTGAATAAGCCTATTTTCCAAAATGTTAAACTATTCCTTAAATTTCACAGTTTTACTTTTATGATTAAAGTAATTGAACTTGTGTGATATCATTTGGACTCTTTGCTTTTATTTTTAAGCATAATTTATGACCCAAATACAAAAAGGATAGCCCCCCACCCATCCAAAACACAGGATTGGAAACAGACATTACTCCCAAATTATTGTGACATACTTGAACACAAAAACTAAATCAAAATGTTGGATCTTCTCTGATTCTATTTAAGATTTGTTGACATAAGTGTTGTTTGTAAAAACTGAAGTAAAACTTATATTTTTAAGTGAGGAACACACAAACTGTTGCTTTTCTATGTACAGTATACTTTAATTATGTTCAGATACCTCAAATTCATGTGCTCAAAGAGATTACATATTGGGCCTTTAATCTAGGAGGAAAAGGCACTGATATAACACTTTTATTTAAATGCACATTTTGTCAGTGCACCAGTTTTGAGCACAATTGCTTATAACTTCATTGTTTTTGCATATTCATCCTGACTTTTCTGTACTCTTTCCCCTCATTTCAACTTCCCTCTTTTTGTCTCTGCTGTTTTGACCATCTGAGGCTACACTTGAGTTTTTCATTGGTTTTGGGAGAGTTCAATCATGGTTTAGTAATTGTTAACAGGCACCCATCAAAACCAACCCAAGTCTTTGCCTTGTACATTTTTCTAAATCCTCTGTTTTAATTTAAGATTTATGGAGGGATAATTTCTATGGCAGCAGCATGTTTAAGCCCCCAAAGCTAGCTCGGTTGCTGTTATTCTGTGAGAGAAAGATGACTTTTGACCTAAAGTATTTGCCATCCATCTATCCATTGGTCCTTCAACCCATTCCTCTGGTGACCACACCCTTTTTTCTCTGCTCTAAATGCAGCCATCGTTGTGTGTTCCAGTCGGTCTCTGCCATTCCTTCTAACCAGTCTTCCTTCCCTCTTTTATCCCCCAGCCCCACTTTGCCTCCTTACCAAGGTTGGGATAAGTGTGATTGGTTTTGTATGTACTCATTGTGAAGAATTTGAGGGCGTTCAGATGGTAGTGATCGGGGTTGTTTTGTGAGAGGGTAAGCATCTTAGCGTGCTGTAGAGCCTGGCCAAAGAAACCACACAGCTCCACCAACAGCGCTGCAGTGCCTCTCTGCCTGGGATTTTGTTTTTCATCCATCACTTTTAGTTTTTTTTTGCCCTCTTTTTTTAACATATTTCTCGATCTCTTTCTCTCCTCATCTTGTGTTGATATCCTTTTATCTGCAGTCTGAAAGGGATTTGTATTTCTTTAGTCTACTCTTAGTGGTGTGGTTGTTTCTGTTTTCGGTTCATTGGAATTGTAAAAACCGATGCGTGCTGAAGATTTGAAGCCTTGGATGTTTCTGTTGGATCATACAATCAACTTGTTGTGGTCAAATATAGAGAACTGTTTCTAAAGTCTAAATCAATCCCTAATTCAAAGTAGCAGGTCTAGTGGCTTTCATCACACTTCTGATTGAATCCTTGCCAAGCATTCAGTTTATTAATCATGAGACAGCTAAATGCTGTGTGGCATCATCGTAAAATATGTCTGCCTCAACTCAACTTTTTTTGCTTTTGAATGATTTTTGATTATTTATTATATTTGTTGAGAGAAAACATCCCTCTGGTTTGAGAGCCACTCTTGTAACATTATGACTACAGTATGAATCTTGTGTTCGCTCCCTTTGGACCTTCATTATAACTGCTTTTTTTTCACAAACGAGAATCAGCTGAGTTTATTAGTCTAGTTTTATCAGTGTATGATGAGGCCCCTTCTGAAAAATGCTTGTAAAACACCAAGGCCCTCTGTAACAAAGAGTGTTCATTTCTAAAGTTGCTCATATGCTGTCCATACATTCTCACTTACTGGAATGCCTTTTCTCCACTCATGTGTTTCAAATGATGTTACGCCAACAGAGTCATCCTATATTCCAGTAACTAATTAGCTTTGATGTTATGGATCTTGGGGTTTGGGCAGATTGCATTAAAGTCTTGTCCACTGTTATAGATATACACATAAAGTGACAATAATCTGCTGCACATTGTGTTGCTTGCCCTTCCACAGAAAGTGCTGTGTCAGCTTGCTACAGAAGAAGACGATGCTGCAGCGCAGGCATTAATGAACCAAATGGGTGTACCACCTAAAGAGTATCATCTCAAAGTTCTGAGAAAGGTATTAGCACTTTATTTCTGTTTGCCTAATTCTTGCCTGCACTGATACATACTGTATGTAATTATGTCGACATATATGCATATATACATAAGTTTTCCTCTTTCCTGCATTTCAGATGGTGGAACTGCTGCAGAAAAACATTGGGAAGAGCTGCCGTTCTTTGGGCGACATAAATCAGAGGTACAGTAAAGATGAAATTAGGGCTGCAACCATAGACTGTTATTTTTACAGTCTTTGGCTGCAACTAACGGTTAAATTCATAATTAAACCACCTGCTGATTGTTTTTTTTTATCGATCTAGGGTGATGTCTTCATATGTCTTGTCTGGCCGAACTACAGACCATACCCCAAAGTTACTCCATTTACAATGCTATACAGCAGAGAGAAAAAAGCAAATCCTCACATTTAAAAAGCTGGACACTGAGAGTTTTAGACTTTTAGGTTTGAAACATACCCATATTATATAAAACAGTGTCTGATTAAGAAACTACCTACCACAATAGATAAAGTTTACATTATAAACATTTTAGTTGGCATGCAGAGTGGTACGTAATGTTGTCAGCATACATACACACACGGATAGTACATTTTGCTGGAAAGGATCAAAGCATACAAATCTTTAGGACTCCAGGAGATTAATTCTTATCTTTGTAGGCCATAAGAAGTTCCAGATCATACAGATTGTGTCTATATGACTCTCTGCAGGTGTTCATGTGACAACATTCTGGCCACATCAGAGGCTTGTGTCCCCCTGGTCACTTATCCCGAGGCTGCTCCTCTCATTGGTGCACTGCTGCAGCAGCCAATGACTTGTGTCAGGGCAGCACTTAGTGAAGACTTCCTGGATGCTCTGAGCTCTGCCTATTCCAGGTAGGGGAACACACAGGTGTGCGCACACACACACACACACACACACACACACACACACACACACACACACACACACACACACACACACACACACACACACACACACACACACACACACTGGAGCTGGAATATTTCAGATGTGATGATAACGTCAGTGCTGTTTTTTTTTCAGCCAATGCTTGTCTTTGGAGGAGCAGGCAGTAGTGTCTCTGTGGTATCACAATCTGTCCAGTCTGGAAAAAGCAGTGCTCAGTCTGCTGGAGTGTGTTCTCACCAAAACAGGGTCTATACCACAGATGCTAAAGGAGCAACTGGCACAGTCACTGCTGGTAGGTATATTTTTTGTTTTGAGGAATCACAACTTTAAAGAAAAATAGTCATGTACTTCTGTGATGATCTGATTTGCCAATATGTGTTCTGCCCATGTTTAAACAACAGCTGAACACTGAATTGATACCTCATTCGTTTAGGGCTGCACTTAATAGTTATTTTCATTATCAATTCATTTGCTGATTTTCTTGATTAATTGTATGAAATGAAAAATTTTAAATAATCACAGTCCCTCAGAGCCCTTCAGATTGCTTGTTTTGTCCAACCAACAGTCCAAAACCCCAAAGATATTTAGTTTACAATGAGATAAAACACAAAACGAGTAAATCTCCACATTTGAGAAACTGGAACCTCTGATATTAGGCATTTTTGCTTGGGAAAAATGAGGATGAATTAATGACATTAAAATAGTTGCAGATTTATTTTCTGTCGATTGACTAATCAATGAATCGACTCATCACTTCACTTCTAGTTTAGTTTATTGGTGAAATGTCTTATTTTGTTTTAAACCAGCTTTTTATAAGTGAAGTCTAGGCAAGTGCACAGTGGAACCCTTCATTTAAATCTAATTTATTTGACCTTATTCACCTCCATCAAACAACTACTTTGACAGCATAATTACGGGCAGGAATAAGTCCCTGAGGGCCAAGCCAAAAGGCCAAAGTATACTGTACTGTATTTAGAGAGCTGAAATTGTGATCTGATCTGAAGCATCTTAATCTATATGAAAAATATCTAACATCCACTTGTGATACGGTTGAGTAACTAATGATGGTCTTGTTTTATCTTAACAGTTAAGAGTTGGAGAGAAATGTGTACTGTGGTATTTTCTGCTATTTCTGCTGCATGAATTGGCAGCATTGACATTGTTGATAAATTGGTGACATACTGCTGTTGTTAAATGTTGGTTTGTTATGTACATAGTTTGACTTATCTGCCCTGAATTATAAAGTATTGCATCAGAAATCACTGCTCACTCCATATGTTTCGAGCTCCACTTTGAACTTTTTTGTAAACTGTGAAACCAAACAGTTTGAAAATAAGGCCTGCTCATTTATTATGAGTTGTAATGTTTTCATATGCATAGTTCTTGGAATCATTCCATCGCTTTTTTTGGTGGATCTTTATTGACTGTTTTTGCCTGGCTAACTCGCACCATTTGGCTTTGCTTTGCATGCATCTCACATCATTTGGCTAGCTCTAAACTGCATCTCACATCATTTGGCTTGTGCTGCACAGCCTTTACTGTGCTGGGTAAGTACTGAACTCTCTGTCACTTGAGTCTTTGGCCGCTCCTCACTTCATATAACTTAAGATCATGCCCAGTTCAAAAGTCAGAAGTGACTTTTGATTTATATGTTGTTATGACTAGCTGTTGAAGATGATGTCCTCATTACTACAATGCAATCAGAAAATACCAGCAGTGTTTTGTGTTTTTTTCACAAGGCCACCAAGGCCTGCTTGTTAGCCCACAATAATTTAGAACATGCGTGCGTGCATGTGCACGTGTTTGTGTAAGCGAGAGACCGAGAGGCAATCGTTGCCTGTTTACTTCTCTGTCCTGTCTTGTATCTACAGTATTTGTTTACCATCTCATCCATCTCTGATTGACCTCTGTTTTTGTCACCTTGCTAGTTCACACGCACATGTCTGGATGTAAACCCTCACACACACATGCCTGCAGCCGCTATTCTTTGTTTATGATATTGCATCTGGTATAGCGTGTGTGTCGTTAAGAGGGTGGGAGGCATATGTCTAGGTTTCACTTGGCCTTTAGGTTGTTTGGATGTCAGATGTGCGTTTCACATGTGTGTCTGTGTACACGCTAGTGTCCGTTAAAACGAGAGGCGTGTGAGGTGACTGGCTTGTATCTCCTCTCGCCTCCCTTTCACTCACTTGTTTAAACTGCAATCAAAAATGGGAAACATGAAATTAGGCTCACATTCCTCGTTTTAGCTTGTCCCACTGCTCTGTGATCCAGTGAAAGACACAGGCCCAATAACAATAAACACTCACTTCCTGGGCCTTACTGCCAAAAACAGGATGTTTGTTGTGTGCTGTAATTTACCCTCCTTGAAGTGTTAGTGTATGGAGGAGGACGCTCAAAAAACCCATCTGTTTTCACTAGGGGGAACCATGACAGTTTGCACACATGCATGCTGGCATGCAACCCACATATGCAGAATCACACTGACACACATAAACCGTATGCCAATGTAGAGCGGATACCCACAAAACAGTTACGTGTACAGCACGTTTTGTTTGATTAATGCTGCTTTCTGGCCTGAGAGGACAAAATAGAAACAGACATGTCAAAACTCAGGATGAAAGGACTTCATTTGTACATTGGAACTTTGTAATGGCACCATATAAACACTGGGTGGAGCTGTTGGTTCTTGTTGACCTCACTAACACTGTAATTGGTCTGGTACTCTGGCACTTTCAATTTTTCAGTTATCTGTTTTTCCTGGACTAGATTACTGGAGTAAAAATCTCTCTTAAAGCTCTTAAACGTCTCTTTATAGGACCAGGTTGTGGGTTATTGGTACATATTTGGACTTAAAGTAATTGTAATATACTGTTTTCTACATTTTTAACTACTGACACAGATGGCTGTGAGTGAGTCAAATATCAATATCACAACCTATCTCGCCTGGAAAAGAAAGGAAGCTATGTGAGATTGCTGTTCTACAGTTAATCGTTTAACACTATAGTTTTCATCCAGGCTTGTCACAAAGCTCAGGGACCTGGGATTTAACACATCATCATTTAGCACATCTGCGCATGTGGATCCTTGACTTCCTGACAGGCAGACCCCAGGGGGTGAGTGTGGACGGACAACCATCTTCCACCTTCATCCTTAAAACCGGAGCACCCCAGGGCTGTGTTTTAAGTCTCCTGCTGTACTCCCTGTACACACACGACTGTGTAACCACTTTTGACTCCAACACCATCATCAAGTTTGCTAATGTGGGTGGGCCTGATCACAGACAACAATGAAAAGGCCCACCTGAAATACAGTATCTCACAAAAGTGAGTACACCCCTCACATTTTAGTAAATATTTCATTATATCTTTTAATGAGACAACACTGAAGAAATTACACTTTGCTACAATGTAAAGTATTAAATGTACAGCTTGTATAACAGTGTAAATGTGCTGTCCCTTCAAAATAACTCAACACACAGCCATTAATGTATAAACCGCTGGCAACAAAAGTGAGTACACCCCTATGTTAAATTCCCATAGAGGCAGGCAGATTTTTATTTTGAAAGGCCAGTTATTTCATGGATCCAGGATACTATGCATCCTGATAAAGTTCCCTTGGCCTTTGGAATTAAAATAGCCCCACATCATCACATACCCTTCACCATTCCTAGAGATTGGCATGGGGTACTTTCCATAAAATCATCTCTCAATGCAAATCAAACCAGCTATTAGGCTAACCGACATAAAACCATGACGTGTGTTGAGTAATTTTGAGGGGACAGCACATTTACACTGTTATACAAGCTGTACACTTAATACTTTACATTGTAGCAAAGTGTAATTTCTTCAGTGTTGTCCCATTAAAAGATATAATGAAATATTTACTAAAATGTGAGGGGTGTACTCACTTTTGTGAGATACTGTAAGTAGAGGACCTGGTCTGTTGGTGTCATGACAGCAACCTACTCATGAATGTCAGCAAGACTAAAGAGATGATGGGGAAGGAACTGCGCCCCCCTTGATATCAACAGGTCCTCGGTGTAGCACAGAACAGGGCCACAAGGCCCTTCAGAAAGTGGTTCGTTCGGCTGAACACCTAATAGGTGTAGCCCTAGTCTGACTGACGGATATTTACACCAGGCGCTGCAAGAAAAGACTAGGAGAATCATTAAATATCAAAACCACCTGGGTAACGGCCTTTTCTCCCTGTTGAGGTTGGGTAGAAGGAACAGGATACACCAGGCCAACACTGAGAGGCTCAGGAGGAGCTTCTACCCTCAGGACACTAGGATCCTAAATAAGGACACTGCCTAAGACTGTGCCCCCCACACACACAAGTTGAAGGATCTGATGGGATTACATTTCACTGTAATTGTTCCTCATACGATTTCATATGACAAATACAATTGATTGTTTGATAAATAGAAAGCTTGCTCATAACTGATTCTGGTGCTTCTTTTATCTCTCTACTTCTGTATTACACTGCAGGATTAAAGCCTGTAAAGTAGACTACATATGCTCCTCCTATAGTGAAGTGTATGTCCCTATATAAGAGTGTTGAGGGGTGAGAGGGAGAATAATTAGGGACTAGAAGATATGTAAACATGTAGAGAGAGGCAGACATGAACAGTACAGCTGTTAAATGTTTGCGCTGGGGCGTTTTAGAATGTGTTAAATTTAAAACACATGATGAGGGTGCATTAGGCACAGAGTAAGTGTGTGTGTGTGTGTGTGTGTGTGTGTTTGTGTGGGTGTGTGTGAAGGAAGAACTAACAGAGTGGTAAACTGAGTGGTTAATGGGGAGAGTGTGAGAACAGGAAGGAACTCTGGCTTAATGGAGGCTTGTAGACAATGCAACAGTGACACCCAGTGGTCTGTTCTTGAATTGAGTTATAATGTAATGGATAGGTTTCATCATATGCTTGTTTCTATACTTTTATACTTATTGTAAGCTTAGGATTTTAATATCTATGAAGCAACACGGTTTTACAGAGTTTATGAATTGTGTTTTTGTTTGTTTCAGCCTAAAGCCTGTGCTCAGCACTGCACCATATTCTTGGTTGTAAACGACATCTTCAGGTGAGAGCTGGTGTGTCATTTTGAGAGTGAGTTGTTGCTCAAGTGTGTGAGTTTTATGTTTCAGTTGATGTAACATGTTTTGGCCTGCTGAAGTGTGTAGCTCTGTATCTTTGTTGGCAAATGATGTGGATGTGTTTCAACAGAGTACACCATAGTTGTTTTTGTGCCCAAAAGGTCCATCCTTAAGCAAGCTGAAGGGAACGAGTCTGTTAAGTATATTATCCAAACCTTTACCAACTGTTTCCTCCAGGAAGTGGCACTGCTGCAGCATCAGGTAGGCCTCTACTTCTCAAGATTCTAATGTCTTAAATATTTGTTTTGTTTTTTAGGGATGGAATGATTATTTTTTATTAATCTTCCTCTTTTTTCAGATTAAGTGATTAATCTTTTGGTTCATAACATATGATAAAATAGTGAATAATGACCTGTCCAAAACCCAAAAGAAAGAAGAGCAGCAAATCTTCACATTTGAAAAGCTGGAAAAAGTTAATATTTGTATTGAAAAATAAACCATAGATTATCAGAATTGTCAGCGATACATTTAATGTAAATTGACTACTCTAGTTTTTTGGGTGTTATGAGTTCAGGGTACTTTTCAGGTGATAAAATCAAAAATATTTAAGTCGACTGTGGTTACAAACAGCCAATGGTTTTCATCAAGATGCTGCAGTTTTAATGATACTGCTGATAACTTTGGTGATCAAGGAATTCAAACATATTCTGCTTTAGTACTCAGTGCCGAAGAAGAAGAATGCCTTTCTTTATCCCGCGAGGGGAAAATCACAATTAAGACGAGAACTTCACCTACTGTAGCAAGGTTTACAACCGATGTCTAATTATTCTTATCCAGCATCTTTGCTGGAAATAAAGGGATGGTTACTTTTGTACCGCACGCTTAGATGCACACACAGGGCAATGAACAATTACCTTCCCTCTGCAGGCAAAATCACTTCACACTTGATGAATCCTCCACATCATTATCACTCGATCTCCGGTTGGAAGCTCGCTGCTAACACTACACACCACGGTTCACTCCTCTGCCTCGTAGACGATAATTCCAAATCACTTTTAAATCATCAATTTGCGGGTATTAACTTTGTGCAAATAAAACACCTGAAATGTGTGGAAACCACTTTGAGCTGTTATACTGATGTGTCATGATGTACTTTTCAACTCTTGCTTAAACTCTCAGCCCCTGTAGATTATCTCAACTAAACATCAGTCTGATGTTGTACAGTATAGGACACCTTCATCAACACATCCTGTGTGACTGTAGGGAATTATCTGGATCTTGCATGATAAAATATTTGTGTTGCGTGGGTGTACATTGCCTGCTACACCATTTTTTTAATATAGCTTTACTCCTTTTCATCTCTGTTAGTCAGTAGATGGCAGTGCTACAGTATATTTACATTTGACTCCATTCCGATGGCTGTAGTCACACTGCACTAAACGCTACCTATTACACGCTACATTACATATTAGCACCTACTGTATCACTGTTACACAGACTCCCATTCAAGGTGTCATTTTTCAGGCTTTCAGAGCACAGTGATGAATGAGTTCAAGGTAAATATAGTTCACATTTATGAAGCTCAGGAAAATTTGTGCATTGTGTGGTTTCAGACAAGTGTATCCTTGAAGGCCTTTTTCCCACAGTCACCTCAGAGTCTGCTGGTTCCTCTCTTGACCCGGCTGTCAGGTCAGTGTGTACACACACATCCATGTATGTGTGTGTCTGGATATTTCCCTTTGACGCAATGCACAAAAGCTTGTATTGTGAGGAAAGGGATATTCACGTATTCTTTAACTGTGTGTCAACAGAGTTTTGCTGCTGCAGAGTGAATGGGCTATTGTGTGTCTTGTTCTTGCAAATCAATTATAGTTAGTTAACAACTTTAAGTGTTGTAAGTCAAATATAAAAGTTGACATACTGTGGAACATGAGTTATGCTTGGTGTTGTTACTTATATGAAATATATACAGAAGTTTAATTAGTTGCCTGTTTTGTACAAGCTATATTTAATGTGAATAACTGAAACCATTGATCGTCTTACACAAACACACTAATGCAGAATCTATATGATCTATACAGCATATGTATTACCAGTGTTTATGTGTGGGAATCTTTACTGTTGAACAGATGCACAGTAGGTGAGTGCAGGGGCACAGTGAGGTAGTGGTTATCAGTGTGTGCCCAGACTGGCCTGTAGGCAGGAATGATTTACATGAATGGAGCCATTTAGGGACACACTGGAGCCCAGCCAGAACTCCCAAGTTAATTATTTGTGTGTGTGTGTGTGTGTGTGTGTGTGTGTGTGTGTGTGGTGAAGAGCAATTTTTCACCTGTGACTGAATGGAAATGGTTGAGGTTTTATCATGATTTGTGCTTCCTCTGAAAAAGTCATAAATTAAGACTTGGATGCATGGCATTTCTAAAGAGGCTCTATGCAGTTTGGGCCATTTCTTCGCTGTTTTCTTGCTTTTTGCTCACAGGTTTCTCTATAGAGCTCCTGTCTGACTCCTCGCTCGGTCAGTCTGCCGTTTCATCTTTCTCTGTTCCTCCGACAATGCTTTCCTAGCTTTCTGCTTCTTTTTAGCTGGCTCAGCCATGACGATAGTGTGAAAAACTCCATCGCTACCTTGTTAGCCGGTTCCTGAATGGGCGTATGTGTGCAGTGCCGTGAAGCAATTCGTTACATCGCGAGACCTGATATCATGCGATACTTCCTGACGCTGAGGCTGGCGGATCGCCGTTTTTCCGCTCACAGGTGCTAGGGGGAAGTGAGACGACCACCATTCAACTCTAAAAAAAAGTCATATAACCATTCCAATGATTCCGAAGCTGTTTAGTTAAGGTAAATTAAGCTAAAAAAAACTGCATAGTTCCCCTTTAAACATAGCCTGGGGGAATACCTGAATCAAGGTATCAATCATTTTAAATATTTCAATAGTTTGTTAACCTGTAGTGTCAGTTAGGTTGGGTTTTAGTACATTTGGTCTGTTGTATGGAAGTTATTTTTGACAGAACAATGTGCCATGTGACAAACACCACTCTGGCCCTTTAAGCACTAAAACATAATAGCTGGAAAACAGGAAGAAGTTATTGCAACTACTAACACTAGTTGATCCAGTTCTGCTTGGGAAATACTTGTGTCAGATATTTGGAAAGTTGTGGCTTGTGTTACCCTCTGGACAGCAGTAACTTCACTTTCTGAGTATGTCTTTAATTTGGAAGTATTCTGCATCGTAACCATAGACTGTATAAAACATTGTAACACAAGACTAGTTAGACATTTCGGGAAATATGCTTCTTGGCTTTCTAGTTAGATGAAATGATTGATACCACTCTCATATCTGTACAGCAAATATGAAGCTACCACCAGCAGCTGCTTAGCTTAGCATAAAGACTGAAAAAAGGAGGAAACAGCTAGCCTGGTTCTGTCCAAAGGTAACACATTCTGCCTACCAGCACTTTTATAGCTCACTCAGTAGCATGTTCTATCTCGTAAGCTAACATGCTCCTAGCTGTAGCTTCATATTTGCCATACTGAGAGTGTTATCAATCTTCTTATCTAACTCATTATTTCCCATAGTGTTGAACTGTTCCTTTAACATTGACTAAATCACTGGCTTTGAATTTTGAGAATGCTAATTGATTGTAAAAAAAGTACATATATGTGCTACAAGTAATCATTATATCTGTATATCTGAATCTGTTGTTGCAGAGATGCCTCAGGAAGTTTGGAGACATCACCTGAACTGGCTCAGTGGCTCATTACAGAGACTGACAGAGGAGGAAGAGGATGGAGACGGAGACAGCAGCAGTAGCACCAGGTTAGTGAGTGAGAAAGGCTCGCAGAGGGAATGTGTTAATGTGTGTCTGCTTCCACCACCCTACTGAATGCCTGTGTGGTGTTCTTTTTTTCCATTAGCTGCAGTTGAGGGGGTGGTTAGTCAGATATTTCCCCCTTGCATTACAGCAGCGAGGTCCTGGTGCACTGCGTGGCTTCTCCAAGCACTTATTAGAGGCCATTAGTTTTGGAAAGAGAGAGCTGTTGAGAAAACAAGTGTTAGCAAGACCAATAAGAGTGAGAGAAGGAATGCAGAAGAACAAGAGAAAGTGGACAGAGGAAAACGTACCACATTAGCATGTAATGGAGAAAAGGAGAGAGTGAGTAGCCTTGGTTGCACGGACTTAGAGAGAAAGAGGATAGGGGATCCAGATAAAAAGCAGTTGATGTCCTAGAGATGGAGACGGCTGACTTGATACCCTCCAGCTGTGGTTTTTAACAGGGCCCATTATCCCCACCACTGCTCTATTCTGGAGCTCCTTGCAAAATTCCAAAAACATTGTTCTGAGCCAGCGGTGGGAAAGTAGTATGTTGTGTTGCTCCTAGCAAGGATGCAGCTGCCAGGGCTCTGCAGAGGGTTGCTGCTGTTCATATTTGGGAGCCAAAGGGAAAGAGTGGGGATGAGGAAAAGAGGTCTAATGATGGTATTAGGGAAAGGGAAAGTTATAGTCTCGTTGTTGCAGCTGTGTGGCTCTGTTGCAGCTCTCTTGCATACTTGTTTACATTTTACAGTAATCCATGACACTCTCCTCTCTCTGTCTTCCTTTATTATTTTAGGGTTATTATTTTCATTATTGATTATTTTTGCCAATTAATTGTCTTGCCCATAAATTGTCAGAGAATAGTGAAACAATCAGTTTTCCAGAGGCTTTATTTTTTCAATCAAAAGTCCAAACCACAAACATATCGTGTTAGATATCATTTCAGAAAAAGAAAAGGAAAACAATATTTGCATTTGGGAAGCTGGTACCAGAAGGTAGAAGAGGAAACCACTGGGCTCAACCAAAGACAAAAAGGAGAGAGCTGGGGTGCATATAACCACAGTCAGAATCCAAAAAAAAAAAAAAAAACCTTGCACACCCAAATCTATCAGATTTCCCATTTATTTCAGTTATTTTCAGTACTATTAAAGATAATGGACCAGGAAATATTTGCCATTTGTGCTTAAAAGCTTCACATTTCCTGCGTCCTGCCATCCCTCACTTGTTTCTGGCAGGACTGTGTTCCACGGCTTGCAGTGCCGAGTGAATAGAGAGTGAAGTATTATAAATGTAATTTGGCACGGATGGTAAAGAAGTGTTATTAGACTTAACAAAACTTTATATTTTACTTTAGATTTAGGTTGGATTTTGTGGTTTGAGAGATGTTACTTAAGTACTATACAAGCATAAAATTGATCCTCATCACTGTTTTTTTTTTGTTCTGTTATTTTTTTTTAAGTGATGAAATATCACCATGTGGAAAAAGCCAGTCACAGCTGTACTTCAGTGTGATGTCACAACTGGGAACAAATAATACGATTCGGTATCTAATTCTGAATCAAATCTGTGTAACAGCTTTGTCTCTCTTTGATTATCCAATGTTCCTGTCAGTGGGGGCAGGACTAACATTACTGGCAGTCACTCAGAGTTGTGGCTCATTAATAAAACTGTTATGGTGTAAATTATCCCAGACAGCCTGTTATTAAAGGGTTTGTGTGACGCACTGACAACCAAATCGTTTCATCAAAACTTTGGTGAAACAACATCACAGATGTGTTTCAAAGGCCATTTGTCAAAGGGTATTAAAATACCTCCCCACGTCTCTCCTTTATGGCCAAGTTATTATTTGGACAACAACTTGTATGTATGTTATTGGGCTGACCGTTGTCAGTTGTATTTTACAACCGCAGTTTGGGGCAGGGATTGGAGAAGGAGAAAGTTGTACATTTTCACAAACATGCTGAGGCTGGGAAGTACCAGGCCATTTAGGAACTAAATTAGACAACCCAAATCAAAGTGTATAGATATTAAAACCAAATGTGGACCTTGTGACTTTTTTGCTGAAATGCTCTATGGTAAAGAATCAATGTTTAAGCTCAAGATAATTGGTGATTTTTGCTATACATTATTCAATTTGTTTTAATATTGCAGTCCATGCAGCATGTGCTTATATAATTATGTTGTCTGGTGTGCTGTAATGTCATTTTTCCACGTGGTTCCGCCACAGCAGCAGTACAGAAAAGTCTTTCATATTCCATGATGCCTAATGGAAGTGTTTTCTCCTCCTGTCCTGTAGAGGGCACCACAAATTGTTTGAGGCATGGTTCCTGCTGGTTCAGTGTGGCCACTGGGTGCAGGTGGCCGTCCAGCTGTTGGTGACATCTGGGCCTGAGGACCGTGGCCCCCTCCTGTGGCTGCTGACCTTCTACCACCACCCCACCAACAGGGGGCACCACCGAGCACTACAGCTAGTAAGATTTTAAAAAGAGAAATTATTTTAATTGATCTAGTTTTTCTTCATTTAGAAAAATTCCCGTCATTTCCCATCAGCCCCAGCTATACTTTGTGTTTAGTGCTAGTAAACATGGTAAACATACCTGTTAAACATCAACATGTTAGCATTGTCACTGTGAGCGTGTTAGCATGCTGACATTAACATTTCGCTAAAAACACCACTGTGCACAGCCTCACAGAGCCATCATGGTCTTTTTATTTCATAACCATTTAATTTGGAAACCTATTTTAAACCTTTTACTTATTATCTTGTTGCTGCTCTTGCATCGGCAAGACTGCTGTGGCTAAATAGTAAAGAACAACACTGTATTGACGTGCTGAACTTGGTTTGATACGACTGGGGAAGGAAGTAGTGTGGACATGATCTCAGGTAGTCTGTCTATTGAATGTCCAGTATCATAACTCAACAACATACTGAAACTATGTGGAAGGCTTTTATTTGCTCTTGGCAGATGTTGAAAGCCAAAGAACAAATACAGAGAAAGAAGAATAACACATTAAAGAATAAATTATGGATGATCTGAGCGGAAGATAATTAGACAGTGGCGAAGAGAGAGATTCAAAAGAGGGAGGGGGGCCGGGTGAAAAGGGTGATGTAGTATTGATTTCTCAGTGAGTGTCTGGCCAGCTGGCCCGAGTTTCATCTCTCTGTCTCCCGTTTGTCCGCCTCCTCCTATAACTCTGGGAGACTCGCTGTCGTCATTGCCACCTCTCCCATTACGATCTTACGATCAACTTGCATGGGGTTGTCTTTGTTCATCATTTGTGAATTACTAATCTATTGATTTTTATTTGTAGGAAAGATACTTAAAGTGCTCATATTATGCTCATTTTCAGGTTCATAATTGTATTTTGAGGTTATATCAGAGTAGGTTTACATGGTTTAATTTTCAAAAACCACCATCTTTTTGTTGTACTGCACATTGCTGCAACTCCTCTTTTCACCCTGTGTGTTGAGCTCTCTGTTTTAGCTACAGAGTGAGACATCTCATTTCTGTTCAATCTTTGTTGGGAGTTGCACATGCGCAGTAGCTAAGTAAGGACTACTAGCCATTACGTAAGAAGCAGAGTAAGAGGGCGTTAGCATTATAACGTGTTACAAAGTGATGCATGTTCGTCACGGAAGTAAAGGCAGGACTACAATAGAGCTGTTTGGAGTACTTTGTGAACAGTGTTTTCTGTTGGAGATGGTAAGTCCCTTTCGGGTGGACTTTGGGATTTTTCACTTTGTAAACCTATAACATGCACAAAAAGATATATAACACTAAAAGGAAAGGGAAAAAGCCAAAAAACATAATATGAGCACTTTAAAGCAGTGCTGTTTGTGATCTGTAAATAAACATGTTTGCTTACCATAAATGAATGATGTGATCAATGTTTCCAGGTACGTGCCAAAGAAGCATGGCACCACCTGCACTCCCTGTTCTTGGTCTCAGCTCGTCCTCTTCCTGTGGCCCTTCTGCAGTCATTGGTCACTCTTCTATCACCACAACCTCAGCAACCATCTCTGTCTCCATTATTGATCCTCAAGCTCTTAGTCAACTTTGCCGTTTTCTTCCAACAATCGCTGAGCGGATCAACAGAGATTTTACAGACGGTGAGGAGTGTTTTCAGTCATTTCCTAATTAATGTTTCACCCATCCCATGGTTAGACAGTCATGCATGTCATGACTCATTGTACATGTTGTTCTTCTGCAAAATAATTTGTAAATATCTAGAATTATAGAGTGTGCTGTTGAATTTGATATTATAATATATCACAAATAACGAGTCCCTTTTCTTTTTGAAATAATGCCTTTTCAGATACCGTTTTTTAGTTTTTCTGGTAAAGGCCTGTCACAAGCAATATCTTTTTTGTCTTTGTGTTTGAGTCCAGGTGGTGGAGCGGTCTGGTCTAGTTGATGAAGCAGCGTGTGTTCTTTGCTCACTGGAGCTCAGACTAAACGAAGGAAGCTGCTTATCAAGCGACGTTAACAGAGTTCATCTCAGGATCAAAGCACTTCAAGATACACTAACACATATGCATGCAGCACCGAGCCCTACCGAGAACCAAGCGCACACACACTCACATCTAAAACACACACACATACACACACACAATAATGCACAGAACCACACAGCAGTAAGTTCATCCTCGGCTCAGGGTTTTTTCAGGGCACCTATGCAGAATGACAAATAGCCAAGCTCTTGTGTAGATATGCTGTGGCGCAATGACAGGAGTGTGTCAAAACAGCACAGCGAGGACAGATTATGTATAGAGGCTACAATTACACACACACACACACACACACACACACACACACACACACACACACACACACTACAAGGACACTTGAGCAGTGACAGATCACACTGCAAAGAAGCATGCGACGTGTCAGAGTCTTCCCACTCATATAATTGCCTCACAATATAAATCCCTAACGTTACACATACTGACTGAAAGACATTTATGTTTGGAAGACAGGGAAACTAAACACCAGTTATCTTTGTTTAAATACTATTTGTGTTAAAAAAAAGAAGGTTGAAATGTTTATATGAAAAACATTCTGACAGTACTGAGTATACAATAAAATGTAAATAATTAAATGTAATGTCACTCCTTTCTCGATGTACATTTTCTATTGCTTCATTTATCATAAAGATGGAGAATGATTCCCTGCCCTTTTGTGTTTGATCCATAAAGTCTAGATATTTAAAATGGCCACTGGAGCCAGACATTGAGAATACCCTGCTTATGCGTCTACATAATAGACTCTATGACTACTGATTAACTACTGCTGGAGCTGGACAGAAATTTAAACAAATGCATACTGTATATCTACATTTCTTGTGCTATCTAAGCAAAATGGTAACATTTTTGGAATCATGCAGGATGATTGATTTTTGTTTTTGTAATTTGGTACAAGATGTACTTGTAATTTGTGAGCATATTTGTTTTTACACTTTTGAAAGTAAAAAGTGGGCTAAAGATTGGAGCAATTGCTGGAGTTCTACGGAGAGGGCTTTTTTTGTCACAAACACTGCCATACTTATTCACTACATGTTATGAGATCATATCGATACAGATCTCAGTTTAATGATTTAGCATTTACACAATCCTAGCTAAATAATTGTATGTCATTTCCTGTATTATGATAGACTCTGGAGCATGGATGCTACCACTTTGGCACCTCCTTCCATGTTCCAAGACAGAATTGTGACAAGGTGGTCAGTCAAAGTGGATGTCTTTTCCATGACTACTGTCACATTTCTATCAAGACAGGATCAGTGATAAATGGATTTCAAAAGCAAAAGTCAAGAAATGTGACAAAGGATGTGAAAAAGGTGTCTAACTGCGTGTCAATCACTGCTCATGCATATGCCTTCATTCTCCCTTGTGGGGTGGAGGTGCTTAGAAGACCATTGGGCTTTAGCAGAAAGGGGGGGAGGGACTGAGAAGTTGTTGATGTTCAAATTTTTTGGCTAAATCCTGGATCTTCACAATCCTACCTACAGCACATTTAAGAGCAGTTAGATTAATTGTTGGTGTAATGTATTTATGCAAATTAGAAGAGAAGCATATCAAAAGTATTGTGAGCATTGCATTGTGAAAGACAATTACTTCATATGAAAGATAGTCTTTGACACACTGATTAAGTGTGGTGAAAAAGTTACTGTGTAATTATGTGTGTTGTACTTAGTCAATGGAACATGTGATTACATGTTTGAAAAAAACAGCAATTTCGATGATCTGCTTTGAGTTTTGTACTAAGAGTTGTGAGGTTTAACCACCTACTTGCAATAATAGTACCAAAGCAAGTAAAAAAAACCAAATAAACTAATAAGAATGAGGTACAATCTGTTTAGGTTTGCTCCTTCAGTGATGGAATAAGCTTTAAAAAGTCATGCATTTATTTTAATAAAACATTTTATTTTAACATGAACATATAAAAAATCTTCACTTGACATATACAAAGAAAAAAAGTTGGAAAAAAAGTTTGCACAGCAATTAGAAAACCATCATTTACACATAAAGAAATGCCCCGAGAGGTTGTATACTTTCCAGTATGTGAAGTGGAGTAGTTTGTTATGTATAAAAACTTGACTCATCTGAAAGTATTTCCTGTCTAAACTCTTAAGAACCAGATCATGGCTTCAGACTAAACAGACATGAAGTCACACCTACACACACAGAAACGTAAACACAGCTCAGGTTCTTAAACATTGATGGAGGTGCACTGTTATCCCGAATTAGTTGACTTTACTAGATATTTGCGTGGAAACCCGTTGCCTAAAACCGTATACATTTTTACATAAGGTGAAACTTAACAGGTCAAGTTGTATTAACACAGAGCGGTAAGTTGATGCAGTAGATAAATCAAGTTTACATTAGTAGTCATTACTAAAAATCATTAGTAAACATAAATCATTTTTTTCTGGAGTCATGGTGTCTAAAAGAACAGTTCAAATGAACCCGCCCCTCCCATGGAGATACTTAACATCCTTAGTTATCTCTGCTTAATGTGATCCGTGCACTGCATACTTTAGCTGATTAATACAAACAACTAATGTGATTTAGTAATGACTATGTTTTTTTAACAAAACATGAAAGAATAAGTAGTGACCACTAAAAAGTTTAATTACAACTAAATCTGGGTTTACAGTGTGTAGCATCTCTATCAGTGAAATATCTCCCTCTTCCCAGTGTCTATCATTTTAAAACAGGTGACATTATGTCATTTTTCTTTGACCACAGCATGCAATAATGTAGTCAACAACATTTCATCTCACAAGGAACAGCTTGTATTGTTATTGGTTTACACACACCAGTTATTTCTTTAGCCTTGAATGGACAGAACTGCTGTACTCTAAACCTTGCCAATTGGCCTTGGTTGTAAAGTAAGAGCGCAGCCTTCTGGTGTTTACCCTGCTGAGCGATTGTGCAGCATCCCCTCTCTTACAGAAGAGGAGGTGAACCCTCTGGACCCTCATACTCCAAACTCCTGTCATCTCCATCTGTAGTCAACCTGGAAGAGAACGATAAGTTTAGATTAAAGCATTACAGAACATTTGGTAGATGTCTACAGTCCTCCGGCGGAACTGTTTGTGTCTACATGATGTGAAGACAAACACTGAATGCTGTGTGTGTGTTCAGTCTAGACAAATGATCCAGTTTACATGTTAGGCCGAAGACAGAACCCGTCCGATACTGGGTTTTGGATGCGGATGCCAATATTTTTTTGTTTTAAATTCTGATAATAATAGATTGACCAATAGAGTTTTTCATAAGGATCTCTTAAATTATTATTTTTTTTAAAAAGTACTGAGCATGACATTTTACAGTTGAAAAAAAACTTGTAATGCAGACACTATTTCTAACATCTTACTGCAAACATATTTTCTGCCGAAAAAAGTCTATAAATGTTCCATATCCGAGTTCAAAACAGAGATTTTTCAATTTCACAGTCAAATAAAACAGACAAAACCCACAAAATATCACAAATATTTAATGATTATCAAACATGTTGCCAATTATTTTTCTACTAACTAATTAATTAATTGACAAATCGTTTCAGTAATAGATATATCTGCAATAAGCTAATGGCAGCAGATAGTACGGGCCCAACTGATTTCATCAGCCTAGCTCTACAAAGAAGTTCCAAACAGTTTTGTCCTAAAATAATTATAGTTGAAAGTTCACTGAAATGCTTCTTTAAAAGGCATACAATTATGTAAAGTCATCTCTTGAAATATAGTGGAATCCATCAGACGCCAATGCACATGCTGTGTGAAAACTGTGGTACCAACATGGATGAGATCATTTTTCAAATCCTGAAAAGAATTATTGTAAAATAAAATCCACCATAACTTAGTTGTCAAAAGAACAGCGGCTCTCGTGTATAATCTGTTAAAAGTCTGTTGCGACCAGTGCTTGCGTTTGCTTCTGGTTTGGTGGTGAGTGGACTGGAAACCTGTTCCTGCTGAACTGAGCCAGTGGTTGTATAGGACTGATTATCAGCTCAGTAGGCACAGGAAGCCAAACCCGAATCTCTCTTCTCCTTTTTCACAAAGCATACATACTTTTTCCTTTTTTTGTCCGTAATGAAGCAAAAAGTAATTAGTACTCAGACTGCGTGTCAGGCAGTGTTCTGCTTTGCTAAACCCACAAGAAACCACACTACTGTAGGTTCATTTAAACTGTTGAGATGGTTGGATTTCACTAGCTGGTTGACCCGGTAGAAACCTCTCCACCAGCAAGACCACTGCTGGCTGGTAGGAGCTATCCAAAATTATCAGTACATAATTGCCATAAAAAAGGGCTATAAGTCTATTGCAGGAGTCTGATCATAACAATCCAACTATAAATCCATAAAAATCACATTCCATCACCTTCTGTGAGGAACATGCATATATACTGCATCACTTAAAGTTATAGATATAAGATATTGCAAACATATACTTTAAAATAGAATATAATACAACAGCTGTCTAAAATATACTTGACATTAAAGAGACAATCAGTCAAGTTTAGTTGCGTGAAGAGAAGACGGTGTGGGTGGTGCGGGCTCAATAAGTTTATTTTCGGTGTCTTTATACAATGTTGCTTTGTCCTTTGATGTGCGGAGCACCATTTCCCTCCCATTAGAGTGTAATAAATCACCTTTTACATATGGGCTCTGATGGCAATTCCTCTCTTTTACAGGCCTTTGATGGTCATTACTCTTTTAACAGGCCCTAAATATAGGTCTAAAAATGGCAGGCTCCACATGGCCCTCATTTCTAATTCACACATCTGTCCTCGTTTAGTCGCCATTTTGTCGTCGTGAATATAGAGCGCTATAATACCTCCTCACGCCTCATATTCTGACTGCCAAAAAAAGACCGACCAGTTTTAAAATACATTTCCAGCCATCTGTCACGGTTTTGATTAGGGAGTAATCGGTCCAGAGCGGTATAGCTTTGCATTGCAATTAGCTAGTATAACTGTGGACACCAACATTATAGCAAGGGATATACAGTAAGTTACTGTGGGTCAGTTTTTTAAACTTAAAAGTATCAGACATACATGATTTATTCTTTGCATGTAGTCCAGCTGGAGTTATTGAAAGCTTGGATGATGAATGCACTGAGTAGGTATTTGTATTTCAGAGAAACATTTTGTTTGGTAGAAGTGAGACAGACTGATTTATTGATCATTGTGTTGGCAGACGTGGCCATGCTAAATAGAAACTTGCATGATGAACCTGCTCATGTTGTTGAGAAAGTGTGTTAGTTTTTGTGTTTAAAGCTTATCTTGACTAATTTGGGAACCATCACTTAATACACTATGCAACAGTTGAAATAAAGTGTGCGGTGTCACCCAAATTCTCAATTCCTGCTTTTCTTGTCATCAGTAAGTGTTTTACAGGATCACAACCTTTTGTTTCTCTAAAACCAAAACAATAGAAGCTCATATATCATGCAGTAAATCTACTGTAGAAACACTTGTCCAAATAAAGTGAAACTGACAACCCTAATATAAATATAAATGATGGAAAGGTTGTAAATTGTTGCAAGATCTCCAGAAGATTCCCATCCTTTGACGTCTCAGTCTTGTTTTCCTTCACAGTGTGAAAATATGTTCCGTGAGAATGCTTTATGGATCTCTGTATCTTGGCTTCCTCAGGCTGAGATTAGATCAGAAATCAATACACTTTAGCCAGGGATACACACACGGCACTTTTCACCGCCAAAGTGAATTAAAGTTGAAAACCTGCAATTTAAGTACTTAAAGGATTATTGTGAGCACAGATTTGCTGAAAGGCCCGTTAACGTTTTTTTTAAGGAGTTACCCTGCAATAACTAAATTAAACTGTGAAGTTAAAGGAATAGTTTGACATTTTAGGTAATGTACTTTCTTGTCGAGAGTTGAGATGCGAAGAACGATAACAGGAAGTCACTACACTGAAGATATAGTCAAATATACAACGCTACACGTATTTAAACATTTCCTATTAGTATGCAATGGTAAAGTAACTAAAACAGTACACTATGACTATATGTATTTTAGCACATACTGTATAGAATTAGTATGTAGTATGACTTTGGGACACACCGAGAGTCTGCTTTAAGAAAGAGAGAATAGCGGATATGAAAAACAATAATGATGAGGGTGATGATGGTAGCCACTGCTCCCAGATTGATTAAATATCTGTCAGCAGCATTAAGCAGAGTTTGGGTCTCCCCAGGCCTCATTAGTACTGGAAGTACAGTTTCTCTCCTGAGGTACTTACTCTCACCTTCGCTAGAACTACGAGGCGTGCAAACCGGCGTCATCTGCAGGATTATCTTTTATGCTACGTATCTGAAAGGAGACGGACGCAGAGGAAGATAAAAGAAGGGGGAATGAACAACAGGCAAAGCAGGAGAGTGTAGTCTGGTGCTCATTAGTAATTTTGCACAGTGTTTTGAATTTGTAAGGACGCTTGTGTGTTTTAATTCTTCTGAGTGAGAGGGTCTCAGTTTAGACCAAATTGAAGGAAAATGTAGGATAAGGAAGAAAGGAGGAGAAAAGTGAAATTAGATAAAAGAAAGAAGGGAAAGGATGCAGGACAAACAAGTTCTGTAAGGAGTGAGAAAACGGTAGAGGACAAAGGGGAAGGAGTTCTGTGACTGAAATGTATAAACACAGATAAATAGATAGATAAATGAACACAAAAGCACAAACACACACAGCTGCCACTGTAAAAACGTCTGTTCTTTCTTTCTGTCACACACATTCATTGTCTTGCTTTGTCTGCTTGTCTGGGTCATGCTCTCCTCAGGTGCAGAACTTAGCCACTGTGAACAAAGAGGAAATCAATCACTGTTCACCAATCAGCTAAGCTCTGTGCCTGGCTGGAGAGAGGATACAAAACCTGTCTGGCGGACTGGCGCGCGCGCGCACACACACACACACACACACACACACACACACACACACATACACACACACACACTTGCGAAACACCCACATCAAGACCCTCTGGCTCCCTCATCATCCTTCTTTTTTCTCCGCACTTCTAAATCATCAACTCCTTAAACACAATCACACACCCTCTTAGATCATCATGTCTTCTTTGGTTTTAAGTTTCTGGGGGACGAATGAGAGAGAGAGAGAGTGTGTGTGTGTGTGTGTGTGTGTGTGTGTGTGTGTGTGTGTGTGTGTGTGTGTGTGTGCGTGCGTGTGTGTGTGTGTGCGTGTGTGTGTGCGTGCGTGCGTGCGTGCGTGCGTGCGTGCAGGAGGGGCTGTAGTTGCCATGGCAGCTGGCTGGGTCAGGGCTGTGTGGTAATCCCTGGCAATGTGATTTTATCATAAGTCACAAATCAGCACGCCAGGAACCCTCACAGCCCAGACATGAAAGAACAAGATCTTCTCTCCCTGTCTCCTTTTGTTACTCCTCTAACTACATCTTCAAGTCAGCACTAACACCTAGAAAGCGAAATCTCTAACTTTGTTTGTACTTTCTCCCTCACTTCTGCCATCAGAGCGCAGTCATGAAAGACCAGACCTGTAGATCCTCTCTCCCTCTCTCTCACACTATTTCCTTGGTTACCCCTCTTCTCCTCTCCCATTCGCCACGCTCGGCTAACCCGGCGATATGCCCCTCATTAAGCGGATCAAGAGGGATTCCAGAGGCATGTACCGGGGGAAGAAAAGAACAAGGGAGGGAAAAAGAAAAAAAAGACAGGGGGAGACCACCCTTCTCCTTTAAAGGGCTGTGCTTTTTAGGTTTAAAAACACAGTGCGTTTGCTTGACAGACATGTTGTTTTCAGTTAAAACCCTCTCAGCCCGCCTCAGCCTAATCCCACTGTATTGTGATGTGTGTGTGTGTGTGTGTGTGTTGATGTAAAGGGTACAGGGAGGACTGCTCTGCTTCAGAAAAGATGGTGGGGGCACCCAAACTGAGCAGTAAAACATAAATCTATCTCCCCACAGTGCAATATGAAAAAGCAGTGAGGAGGTTGGTTCATCCATCATTTTAATTGGTGAGAGATCTGGACCTGGCCTCAGTTGACCAGCATGATCCATTGATGTTTAGAGAGGCTTGTTTGCTTCAGTCCAATGGGAAGCAATAGTAAAAGTTAGGATATAAATCTCTAAATGCTTCTTTTTTTCTTCTATTCTTTTTTATTTTTATAGGTATTTTAGCGGATTCGTTTCAGTCCTCCTGTACTTGTAGTGAGGCTCCACAGAGAGGTGTAGGGAGGCACTATATATGTGTGCACAGTATGTGTGTTTGTTAGAGAGATTTATCAGGACTGAGCCAGATGCCGAGCACTTGTCTAGAAAGCCTTTCACATCCTGCGCAAATGCATAAAGCTGTCTGTCTGTGTGTGTGTGTGTGTGTGTGTGTGTTGTCTGAAGATAAAAGCTGGTCTTGTAGTGGCTTGGTCACGGCCTAAAAAAAGGATTTAGTGTTGTAAGTCACTCAGGTTGACAAGGACAAGTATTTAGCAGCTCCTTTTGAGGCCGCCTGTGTTGACCAAGGTCACAGACGCCTTGTTTAAACTTATACTTGCTGTATTGGGGTACTAGATAATAAGATTAACACCTACTTTCTTAATCGGTTTCTGAGTGATGGGTTCTACATGAACACTTCATTTTCTACCAAAGTAAAATAACAATTTTGGTTATTTCACATGATTTATGTTTTGTTCATGCCATTGTTACCGGTTTGAAGCAGACATGGCTCAGTTAGAAAAGGTGATGTAATGTATTTCTCTGCATCAATCAAAGTTGATCAATATTGGAATCAGAATCTGGAAACAGTTGTGTGGTTGTTTGCTCGTGTTGCCAGGGATATGTCACTGCAACAATTAGTTAGATTAATTGATTAAGTCAATAAATGAATAGATCAACAGAAAATTGTTAGCAACTATTTTGACATTCAACAAATCGTTTAAGTCATTTTTTAAGCAAAAATGCCAGACAGCTTGTTTCAGCTTCTCCAATGTGAGAATTTACTGCTTTTTTCTGTTAAATTATAAATTTAAAATCTTTGGATTTTTGTTTGGCATATATGTAACATTGGATCCATAGTATACTACTGTATTGTTTAAAAGCTTTAAAGAATAGCTGGGTTACTATAGTTCAATTGTCGAGTCAAGATCCTTATAATTGCCTGTTCTCATTATTCAAAGGTTAGTGTCAGTAATAGCAGGACTGTTATGAAAAGATCAGCAGCTTTAAAGAGACCTGTCTTTACTCTAGTCCTCCCTTCCGCTCTCTCTCTTCCTCCCTTTTTTTTCCTGTCTGTCCGTCTAAACCATAAATTTCTCTCTTCCCTTCATTTAGCGTGAGACCAATAAACCCCTCATGTCTCTAAATCGTCATAAAGCTCAATGGGTGGCAGTTGTGGTTATGCATACACACACATAAACACGCACATATACAGTAGGAATTTTAGGGTCAACAGTATAAAAATTACCCCGCAATAAGTAGAGAGCGCCCTGAGCCCCTCAGAAAACGCTCGCTGACCTGTTCTCTATCTTTTTCTTTCCTCCCTCTCTCATTTGTTTGAAGAACACATTCCCAAATTCCTTTTCTGACAAACACGTCCTGATGGCGCTGCTGTGAAACTACGGAAAAGGCCCCATTCTGAGTCTACAAATACACACATGTGCATACACACACACGCACGCACGCACGCACGCACGCACACACACACACACACACACACACACACACACACACACACACACACACACACACACACACACACACACACACACACACACACACACACAAACACACACACACACACACACACTCAATGGGATCAGAGAGGAATGTGAAGTATACTGTAGGTAGCCAAGTGACTCAAGTGTGGACTGTCCGCTGGGGCAGATGGAATTAGGATCAATCCAACACAAAGCTTTTTTACACGTTTGCCACCTTAGAATAAAAGGTCAGATATGAGATAGAAATATTGTCTTTTATGTGTAGAAACACTTAAAAAATTGAAGAAGAATAACAATTATTAGCAAGACATCAACACCCACAAAACCTGCACATTTCAGATTTAGCTGGTCAGGAGAACTCTTGATGTAAATTCTGATGAAACTAGAGATGATTAAAAAAAATTAATATTTTGCATCTCAGTTTAAATGAAAGAATACTATCATGCAGCGCAGCATGGTCGACACAGTGCAATGAAAAACTGAGAATGAGACTTCACCTCCAATGTCAAAGGACCATCTCCTCTACCACTCTGCGTGCTGATTGGTCCATTTGTTCTGTGACCAATGAGAGGCAACGACGGGCCAGAGCCTGCTGCTCAGGGTCCTCCTGAACCATCAGCTCCCCATACAGATACACACCCATGGCCTGGAACACACACACACACACACACACACACACACACACACACACACACACAATCAATCAATCACTTTTTATTAAAGTTTATTTTTCTTATTGCGTACAGGCTTTTCTCTCAGGTTGAATCACTGTTTTAAAAGTATTTCATTGTATCATGCAGGACAAATGTTCCGTTGTTGTTGTGTATTTATTTACTTGGTCATGAACCAGAAAGTGTTCCACGTCTCTGTAAGCCCGAGTGTACGCATGTTTGACCACCAGCTCACACCAGCGATGTTGGACCTGGAAGCCAAAACAGAAGAAAATATACAACAACTATTAATGAAATAATACATACAAAATCTCCTATTTAAGAGATTTTGGCCAAAAATTACAGCACACTGTGGTCAAATGGAGCAACACAGAATCAAGAAATCAAAGAAAATAATTGCTCACTTCAAACTAAAGATATACTGTACATTAAAACAATTGCACTTCATATAGCCCATATACATCTTAAAATGGCCATTGTGTTATTTCTGAAGTCACTGGTCTTTGTAATTTTAGTTGATTCATAGTCGTTCATTCAAAGCTAATGAAGCTGACCACGTGAAAGCTTTACCAATGGGTATACTCTTGGTGCAGACAATATGTAGTTAGAGGGTCATACACCCGCTGATTAAATAATTATTTCTATCAGTCACACACCAATCACAGCCATTTTCACATCAAGGAGATCCATTAAAATATGACTCCTTCCTCACTGATCCCTGCTACACCAATGCTGCCTCTCTCACTGCTGCTGATGCTGCTGGCAAAGCTTCACCACCACAGCCTCCACCTTCCCTGTTCAAAATCCTAACATGACTCAGGGTTAAAATGGTTTGTCTTATCAATGTCGTGCTTTTGGCCCACTCCTGTATACCCATTGGAGTTCTCTGCATTGGGCTCCCTGTTTCAGCTTAGGGTGCTGCTTGGCTGATCCAGGGAGCCATCAGCGCCAAGCATAACTGTATTTACTTTTATTACAATAAGGTTTAAATCTATGATGAGTGTTTCTGACTGGAACATACGTAGTTTATACCACTCATTACAAAAAAACATAAAAAGTAGATGATGGCAAAGATTTATAATCTGTTTATTTTATTTTTATGCTTTTGACCAGTGCACTCACACATTAATGTCAACAGGTCTCCTTCAAAGCCAGTAACAAAAGGCAAACCGCTAATCTGACAAGCTAGGAGACAAAACTAGAAGCTGCTCCACTGACAATGAATAGATTAATCCAGAATCGGAGGATTAACAGTCGTGAACTTTGGTTTAGAAAGGAAACCATCTCAATCCAAAATTCATGTTAAAAAGTTCCGTTTAATTGTCTGACAATGTGCATCTGTGTGTGTTCACTGTGTGTGTGTGTGTGTGTGTGTGTGTGTGTGTGTGTGTGTGTGTGTGTGTGTGTGAAAGCTAATGCCTAGCCTTTCTGCTAGAGGATCAATAGGAGCTCTGTTGCCGCGGTTACAGGAGAGATCAGAGACTGGCTCTGTCCCTCAGACCTCAGCCATCCTCCTTCATCATCTGCAATGAGCGTGCATGTGTGTGTGTGTGTGTGTGTGTTTGTGTGTGTGTGTCTGTGCAGGCGTGGATATGCAGTGCTTGGACGATTTTTTTGGGGGTAGTTTAATCTCCTCCATAACTATCTCCACACAAACAGGATAAAAAAATAGTCTTTTGGAGAGTACAGTGACCAAGCGTGGGTGATTGATTCTATTTCAACAGCTCAAGCTTTGGGCATTTCTACAGCGCTTGTACAGATATTCATTTTGAGGTAGCAGTCTAGAAAGGAGCCAAATGCATCAACCCGTGTGCTGTGTGACAGTGTTCACACTCTTAATAGGAGTTTTTGTTGTTTGTCCACCTGTTTACGCAACATGAGAATGGAGTGAGCAATGCTCCATCTAGAACAGCCACATTTAAATCCTCACATTACCTTCGCAACCTATTAAATAAACATGAGTTTAATTAGTCTCAAAAGAGCTTTCTAGTTCCTCTATCCTTCAAATTTGAAATATTCCCTTTTACATACAGTATATTCTCTACCTCTGTTTACCCTGGAAGGCTGCAAAAAACCAGACATGACAAAAAGCAAAGGGTAAAAGTTAAGTGTAACACGCTCTTCCACCATCTGCCCACATGGGAACAAGGATATGTGTGTGTCTGTATTCATGAATGTGTGAGTGTGCACAAATGTGTACAGTATGTGTACCCTCTGATGGCAGCCCTGCCCTTCTTGCCTGCGTAGTCCCAGCAGCTGTTCCCTGCCCTGGGTTACATTCCTGGGGAGAGCCCTGGGGCAGAGCAGCTGCCTGGTGCACCTCTCCTTACCCCCTTTTTTATTCGCTTTCCTCTCGCTGGGCCTCTCTCTCTGACAGCACATGCAATAACACGGTGACATTCCTTCATTTATTAATGCACCCCTGCCCCTCCTTCACCCTCCACCACCACCACTGACTCCGACACATAACGTACTCCGTGTGTGCACGCACTTACCATGACAAACATAGAATCTAATAGACAAGACAGACACGCAAAAGCATGTGAATACAGTGTTACGGTAGTCTTGTCCACATACTGTATGCCAGCATGGGCGCCCAAACGCAGCCTCATGTAAAGTAGTGAAACATTATCATAATTTCGTAAAGCCTAAGCTGATGTCTTCAAATTGCTTGTTTTGTCCAAAGATATTCAATTTACTATCACAGAAGACAATAAAAGCAGCAAATCTTCACATCTGACAAGCTGGCACCAGGGAACGTTTGGCATTTTTGCTTGGAAAAATTACTTTTTTATTATCAAAATATTTGACGATACATTTTCTGTCAATAAACGATCAGTCGATTAATACACTAGTTGTTTCAGCTCTACTTTTAACAATATGTCTGTGCTCCATGACACTATCTTATTATAGCTGCCACTATTGTTTTCAAATCTCGTTGTTTGGCCAGTGGCACCTACTGTATTAGGACTGGATCTTTCTCAGTTTTTCCCATTAGAGTTTTTTTTTGTACACTTGAGGAGCTGTTTTTGTTTCCAGTCTGTGGAGTCCACTGAGGTTGTCATTGTCATAAAAGGCTATACAAATAAAGTTAGGTTGCCTTTTTTTTTTCTTGACACTTCTTGGTTTATTACAACTCTTGCCTCCTCTTCTCTGGTCCACATGTTTGTGGAACCAGACTTAATGTGGTCCAGTGAAGTCCCTAGTCACTGCAGGAGTAAACCTGACCTGGGCACAAACAATGTGTCCTGTGTGCTTGACACACAAGCCTGCATTTACACTCTCACAGAATCAGAAATGCCCTCACGGAACTACATGCATGCATACGCACATACATGCACACGCAAACATAGAGTCACACAGCATCTTGCATCACATGAGGCTCATATGAATGGGAGAAGTCATGCACGCTCTCTCTCATACATGCAAGCACATGCTCCGGCTCACAGGCACACTCACACACGTATTCATGGTCACACTGTTCACAAAGCAGTCCCACTGCACGCACACTGGTGGTCAGCCACATATTTCCTTTCGCTATGGTGTACATGCTCACACAAATCACACACACACAGTCTTTAGCTTGCATGCCAGTCTTCTCAGTACCTTTAACCCAGATACAAGCTTCTATATCACATTCACTGCAGAGCGTATCACTATAAATTAGGGCTGAACTATTTTTGAAAATAATCTAATTTTTTTCCCAAATATTGCGACTGCAATTCGATTATTTTTTTATGCTCTTTGTCTTCTGTATTATTCAACAAAGAATAATAATATAATGTATAGTATGAACACACAATTACACACTAGACAGTTAAATAAGTAAAAATATACAATATAGTATATATCTATATACACACACACACACACACACACACACACAACAGTGTATTTTTTTTACAGTGCACAGAGAGGAGCTGCCTCCAGCCCCTCCCCCTCGTGAAGTTGCGTGCTTCCGTGTGCACTTGTTCAGAGAGGCTATCGTTGCGTTAGCTAGTTGCTGGTGTTCTTGCCATGGGATTAACTGTACTAATAAAACTGTTGAAACACTGCGGCCACGCTGCTGTGAAAGCTCCCCGAACGTCATTTATCAGAGTCTGGTTGTTACCCCTCTCAGTGGCAGCTCCTCCACTCCATATCTTTATAACGGAGCTAACCGGAGCTAACCGCTAATCAGAGCTAATCGTTGCCAACCGAGCCTTGAGTTCTGTGTGCCTGTATCCATTAACTGCATGTATAGACTCAAGCCTGAATAAAACCCTTAATTTTATTAAAATGGCTGTAAAAGTTTTAAACTACAACTCAGAGTTGTTTGAATGACAGAAATCAGCTCAAGGTACGGCGTAGCGTTAGCGTGCTAGTTGATGCTTTCTCTGCGGAGTGCAGACTGATTTGCTCTCGCGAGTCATGTGACCAAATCGCAGCCTTTGCGATTAGGAAATCGCTTTTTAACATATCGCGATATTATCGCAAATGCAATTAATCGTTCAGCCCTACCAAAGCCCGTCTACGGAAAGCCGTTCCACTCCCTATTAAGCCCCATTGTACCTACTTTGGTTGCAGTTCCACCAGAGTTCCACTGGGGGTGATCACGGTCCAGTGCAAAATGAATGGGACCCTATGGAGCTAGACGGCTAAATTTGTCTCTTTCGCCTGATTGTCGATAAGAAATCTTAGATTTGATTGTAGTTTTTGCATATTTGCATATTTCGGCGTGGTCTTTAAAACATTAGCAAACCTCTTTCTAGCACGTGTATTAACAGGGAGAGCCTAACCTGTCAGCTGTGTTGTCGATGCCTCGGGAGAAAAAAGGAAGCGACTCAAAGCTTGCCGTAAAGCAGAATCTCTGGCCTTATATGTGTATGACGTCATTGACATTTTAAAAGGCTTTTTAGAACAAAAAAGCCACTTTAAAAAAATCTAACACCCAGCAGTGTGTATTTTCTTAGCCTCCCCTTTCAAATGCAACATTCAAATTACTAGACAAAAAATTATATCCTGAGAAAAGTGGATTTTGAGGGGTATAGCTCCATAGAGTCCCATTCATTCTGCACTGGCCTGTGAGCGCCCCCTATTTGGAACTCTGGTGGAACTGCAACCAGTTCAGAAGCCGGAAGTAACGAGAGAGTGGAACTTCTTCCCTTATTAGAAATTCTTTACTATAAATGTCCCTCTACTGTATGGAGAGAGACAAGCAACTAACAGGTGGTGACACAATATGTAACAGCATACCGTGCTTTTATCACCAGATTAAGTTGTAGTAATGAGAAAATACCTTATAAAATGGATTAATAAAATGTATCAAATAGCAAATCAGTCATTAAAGTGATAGTTTGAATCTTTTGAAGTATGAGGTACTTTTCCATAGTCAGTGTATTACCTATAGTAGATGAAGTCTGGAGAACAGTAATTTTACCTTGCAGAATTCCTGGTCTACCGTTGCCTATATCGGTTAGTTTGTTTGTGTTATTGTGCAATGTACACCAAAGTCGCACAGTAACACAAACAAACTAACCAATTGAGGGAGTGGTAGACCAGCAACTCCCATGTTCTGCAAGGTAAAATGACTCCCTTGGTTTTGTCAAGGGAGACTGGTGGCTTTGAAGAGAGCACAGATGGATGTAATGGCTTCAGTTCCCTGTCAAAAAGAGCTGTCTGGTGGCAAGGTAAAGCGGTGAAAATATTCTGAATATAGCATATACTTAAACCGATATTGATTTTCTTAGGTGGGCCTTTTTCAAGGTGGCTAAAATACGTTTTGCTGTGTGGCCCCGTCAACAGCAGTACATTGCTTAGCTTCCATGTCGGTACTGCTGCCTGCTTCTCCAAACTGGGGAAGTGCTGACCACCATTACTGACTATGGATAAGTACCTCGAACAACCCCACTTTAAAAGATCCGAACTATACTCTTAATGTGTGTGAACTCATCAAGAGATTTTTACTGTATTGATATATCAGTTCTATTATAGGGTGAACAATCTATGTCGTGTTTTATCACAATGCCTTTCTCGAGTCAAGATATTACTAACCGCTCTTCAGAAGCCATGAGAATCACTTCTATAATCCAATATTCAGCCAATCTGAAAAGCTCTAATTCTGAGAACAGTGAGGGGCTACACAGGCTGAACTGCACTGTGTGTCTTGTGTTTGTCCAAGAATTATAAACATATCATTTATCTGAAGAGGATGCAGTATCAGACATAGAAAAGCTGAGTGAGAAGATGAATACAATCAGACCAGGAGCCAGAGAGAGAGAGAGAGAGAGAGAGAGAGAGAGAAAGAGAAAGAGAAAGAGAAAGAAAGGAGAATACATTGCTACATTTATAAGAAGAGACATAGGTGATTAACCTTTTCTGAATGAGATTACTAACATTAGGACAGGACCATTGCCTTTAGACAGGTGCGTGCAGGACTGTGTATGTTCATGTATGAGAGAAAGAGTGTGTGTTTCCATGCCTGACTGTGTGTATAATGGCCCTGTGTATTTTTAGCACTAAAACACTAAACGTTTTTCATGGAACTTGCAGATGAGAAACTGCTTTCATCTGCCAGGAAGTCTGACTAAAGATGCCTAAACCTAGAGCTGGACCCAAGGCCAAACACAAAGTGGCCTCAGCTTGTTGACCGCAAGGTTAAATACTAAAATTAAATGCAAGACAGTAACATCAAGAACTGAATAAAGTCACTAAAACAAACTTCTAGCAAATAAACTGACAGAAATACGTTAAACATTCTAAATTAGAGGCAACTTTTGTATTTGTGGGAACTTGAACGAGTGGCCTGACTGTGAGTTTGGAATGTAAATAATAAAAATGCCCTGAGATTAAAGGGGTGATAGAATGCAAAACCGATTTGACCTTGTCATAGTTGAATAACGACAGTTTGGTGGGTATATAGGACATATATAGAAGCTCAAAATCCCATTGATACCCCTATCCTCTGCAAATCTCACATTTTGAAACTGCCGCTGAAAACGGGCGAATCTCAACAAAGCTGGAAGCTGACGTCAGCATCCCAAATCCTAGTCTTTGTCACGCCCCAACATTTGCATAGGCTACACCACTGACCTGAGGTCAGCTTAGTCTTCTGAATCTAGCTAGGTCATGCAGATCTCCAGAGGTCCGCTATTTAATTACTAAATTCACTTCTGAGACTTTTTTATGCGAGAAATCAACTATGTAGAGGTCAAATATGGGCCGTTTTACGAAAATTGATGGCTAATTGCACATTTTGTCCGACTGCGTGTCGCAGTTCAGCAGGAGCTCAGCAGGCTATGTGACAGCGGCCGGTACTGCCTCGCCGCCCGGCGTGTCCTACTTCATAGACTCGCTGTGAGCTAGCTGGATCTCCGTCACGAAGGGAAGCCCGCGGCGCTCCATACCCGCGCAAAGTCACCGGTTCTGGGTTACTGGACTACAAAATGCCGAGGCCCTTGATAGCCTGCAGCTAGCCGCGATTCATAGGTTTGAAGGGACAGTAGCAGCTAACGAAATCCCCAATGTTCACAAAAATGCATTAAATTGAAATCGGACACCATAGTTAGCTTTATAAGACCTTGGGGTATATGTTATATAAGTGGCGTGATGAAATTCAAACTGTAAATATACTTTAATTATGCCGAAAGTGAAGCTAACTAGCCGCGATCTGTACACATAGGATAGAAGGGACAGTAGCAGCTAACAAAATCCCTAGCTAGCTAATGTTCACAAAAATGCATTAAATTGAAATCGGACACCATTGTTAGCTTTATAAGACCTTGGGGTAGATGTTATATAAGTGGCGTGACAAAATTCAAACTGTAAATATACTTTAATTATGCCGAAAGTGAAGCTAACAAGCCGCGATCTGTACACATAGGATTGAAGGGACAGTAGCAGCTAACGAAATCCCTAATGTTCACAAAAATGCATTAAATTGAAATCGGACACCACTGTTAGCTTTATAAGACCTTGGGGTATATGTTATATAAGTGGCGTGACGAAATTCAAACTAAATATACTCTAGTTATGCCGGCAGCTGGCAGCCAGCCAGCCAGCTCCGCGGAGCCCCGAGCCCCAGTAGTCCAGTAGCTGAGAAACGGTGACTTTCACTGGGTATGGAGGTTGCCGTTTTCTCGTCACACTGTGTGGAGCTCCTAAAGTCCGACACGTCTTACCAAATTTGCAATTAGCCACCAATTTTCGTAAAACGGCCCATATTTGAGCTTTATATAGTTGATTTCTCGCATAAAAAAGTCTCAGAAGTGAATTTAATAACAAAATAACAATGTATAACTTTGCAGTGTCTGAAATATGAGACCTGCTGTCTCGTCTCCAATGTGTTTCTATGGGGTTTGCTCAAACCAATCAGCACGCAGCTCATCTAAATATTCATGAGCATACCATATTTGGAAGAAAAGCTCTTGTTCCAAATACAGCCATATTCACAGGGAAGTTAAGGGCCTAATAAAATAGCATTCGGGCAATTTTCAGCTCAACCAATGTTACATACCATATTAGGAGACCTTAAGGAACAGTGTGAAATACCCTATATAATCATTCTATCACCCCTTTAAATTTTAGATGTCTGGATTCACTACAATAGCCGCTCAATTGGCCTCGTACAACAAAACATCTGAGCCCCATTACATACATTACTGCCCCAACAAAACAGTTCATATAATTAATAAGAACTTCTAAAAAACTAAATATGAATAAAAAAATGATTGTCAAGACAAGCTATGTGTTAACGATAGAGGTTAGCGTCGACAGTTTAAAGGCTCCGACGCAGCTGTGTTTTCACACTCATGCTCCTGTACTGAGAGGCGCTGTACAGTAAAGAACTCTTAAGCCACCAACACACAGCTGCAGAGCACAGACAAGAAAAAAAAAAAACACACACACACACACACACACACACACACACACACACACACACACACATACACACACACATTCTCACAAACATAGTTAATAGTACCATTAAGGAACTTTGTGCAGTACTAAAACATGAAGCGAATACTTGTGGGATTTAGTCAGTAATGGTGGCTGTAAAGAAGAGCAGAATTTATTACACATTACTAAGCGGTGTGCCTTGGGATGTAAAGGGAGAGGAAAACGTCTACATTTCATTATTGGAGGAGATTATGGAGCTTGGATGCATATGCTCACTTGAGTCTGAGCATGTGTGTGTGGGTGAATGGTTGCATGTGTGTGTGGTCTTACCTCAGCGTCTTGATTCTGTAGGTTGTAAGTTCTCTGCAGAGCACGCACTGTTGCCGTGCTCAGCTCCTCTTCCTCCAGCAAAAGTTCCAAAAGCATCACTAGCTGATCCGACATCACCTGAGAAGACAAAACAATAATTAGATTAATGGTGCTGACTTATACTGTACAACCCCATAAAATATATTGAGACATTATTGGATATTATTGGATATTATGAGCAAAAAAAGTCACATCTCCTATACACCAGCAGTTTCAAACTACTAAACTAGAAAACTGATTAACATATTGCAAGCTGTGAGTCTGTTCTCAAACATATTTATGTTTACTTTATTTTCTAAAAGTTTCATTTATTTTATTTTCAGTGCTAGGAAAGGCTTGATGAAAAAACACATCAATATAAGCCAGGCAATTAATGCAGCTCTTCAAACAGAGGAAACGGTAGCATAATAAAACAGAGCTGAAATGGTGATTAAATAAATATGGTAAACCAAGTGAATCTTGTACAACTGGGAAAACAGGCAAAATAGGACAGATGAAGGGAAATGATTTAGGATTTGATTCAAGGGCAGAGAGATAAGTGAAACAAAAGCAATGAAGTTGTCTTTTTTGATATTGTCCTCTTGTAAAAAAACAAAAACAAAGGGAGCAGCACTGCTCAAGGACACACGCTGCCAAAGACATCTTTTAACATCTTTGTAGGTTGTAAGAATACAATGAAATCCGTGATTACAGCGATGACAGAGCCTTAACATTTAGAAAAACAGAAATAGGAAATGCCTCATTGTTGCTTCTTAATAGTGCATGTACTGATTGTGATGTCCTGAGGTAAACCTATAGGAAAGAACCAATTTTCTTCTAATGACTAACATCTTCAGGGACGGGAAAACTCAGCGGTGAATTTAGATGATTATTCTGAGGATGGATGTGGGCAGCGATATGAGAGAGCAACTTCCTCCTCTGGAGAGAGCTGTGCCCAGCCTTGCCTGCCTCTCTCCTGCTGACACCCAGCACTTCCAGCTACACTTTCTCTCTTTTTCCCAGTCTGGGACACAATTAATGGCTGACGGCCCTGCAGAGACTGATGTGAAAATATGTATGAAGTGTGTGTGTGACTGACTGAAGCAGAGCGCGAGAGAGAGAGAGCAAAAAAAATAGTGGAAGAGGAAGACAAACACAACTCTTCTATTCAGGAAAACACATTAAGGATAAATGCATTATATATTTTGTGACAAAGGAGCCTATCGATTTAA